>NW_027616516.1:0-170000 GCF_964187855.1 Myxine glutinosa | reverse complement strand
GCGCTAGAAGGTGACGTTCTTTCTCCAAGCTGGGGGCGCATCTGACGTCACGTCCGGTAAGTCGCTGCGTATATCCGGCGGGGAGTGACACGCCCTCGGCTCGTTAGCTCCGCCCCAGATGGAATCGGCCCGTTGTTTCTTATTGGGTGCTGGGGGTTACCGGGCTCCGCCCTTGACGAGGAGCTGACAGCCAGCCCCTTCGTGGTAACCCCATGGGCGCACATGGCAATGGCGGCTAACCAAGCCGGTGTGAGGACGCACACTCCCCGCACCACGGCCGCGCCGCCCCCGCTGTGGTTGTAGTTGTTGTTGTTGTTATTGTTTCATGAGGAAGATGGGAGGAGGTATGGGGAGGTCCTAAACTCACTACTGGTGCCATACAATCACATTCTGGTGCAACGAAGAGTCAGAATTAATGGAAACGAGTCCTTAACTGACATAGACTAAGAATAACTAGCAAGAGGTCCGAAAGTTGTCTACGTGAGATGCGGTGGACCTGGGCACGACATTTAATGGGGGAAGAAGGGGAAGGTCGGTTCTACAGAGTGTTGTTTACAGACAATGGGACTAGGGAATGGGGGATTGGGGATAGTTGGGGAGTATTGGGGAAATAGGGGAATATTTACAAGCGGATATGGAGGCCAAATCCCATATCCGCAACATTGCACCCTTCTCTACCCTCGGGGCGTCCCGACCCGATAAATGTTTACCTATTTTAGTGTGGCACTCAGATGTAGTTCCCTCTACTATTAACTCTACCCTGAGTGCGACAGTTTTACAGATATTCACAAATGAGTAAATATGTCCCCCTGCGACGTTGCACCCTTCTCCTCACAGAAACACACCCACAGGATAACCGAATCGCGGAAAGAATTCGCAAACTAAACATACAGCCAGTAGGGAGCATTATTTACACAAGACTACGCTGATATTTACACTACGATCCAGGACCTGTTTTTGGAGGAACACATGCAGATGTTATGCATAGAGAGAGCACGCATGCCAGCATCGATACACCAACCCACGAGTGCTCTGTGGCCTTACGGCCTTTAATAATGTGCAGAGCACCCCTTCCAAGCACCAAAAGCACCACCCCATCACACAGTCAGCACCATCCGGTGCACCAATAAAATGTTTAATAATCATGGTGTGGTGTCGCAGCCGGCCGATGTTCTGCCGCTGGTCTTGCCTTCATGTGGTGCACTTGGCCTTCTGGCTTCTTTAAAAATAAAGAAAGGCACCAACCGCGTCCATTTCTGTATTGTGGCCGTCAGGGGGCCAACTAAAAGTGGTTCACCTGTATGGCATAGGTGCCACGTTGACCCATAGGTCCATCCACGGGTGGTGCTTGGCCGCAAAAGAACTGCGGTCCATTGTGGGTGGCCACCAAAATTGCGGTCCATATGGTGTATCGATCCAGGCAGCAAGCAGCGAAAGTGCTGGCCCACAACTGCGGAGCCAGCACCTCTCTCTCCCCTCTCTCTGCCCCAAAGCCAGATCCTCGGAGGTGGGAGACAAAAGAAGAAGACAAGTGAGTAAGGTGGTAAGGGCGCAAAAGTGCACGCAACATTAGGTAATGCACACTAGGGGCACATGGGAACCAGGTGAGACAGGTACGTTCCTACCGTACGCCCCCCCCCCCACCAGGTAACCTACATGGCCCCTCCCTTACCCCTTACTGTATCCACAAAACACAACACTACCCATAAACATCTACTTTACAAATCAACAAACGTCCCTACTGTCTTCCCCGTTCCTCCCATAAACCAAATTCGTCTTCTCTCCCTCCTAACCAATCAAATTTGCCATTTTCAACTCTCATCAAAATTTGCCATCTCCAACTCAACATCATAATTTGCCATTTTCAATTCATCATCAGTCCCTCCTAGGGAGGGAGAGATGGAATCACCCCAATGTCTCATCCACGTAGTGATGCGTCTCACAAATCCTCAGAGCAATTCTCATTCCCTGCAACACAGAACAAAAGAAAACACAGGTGTGGAGTCATCATCATCACCACAGGTAAGTGGCTGCGTATGGTGCGACAGGTTCATCAATCCTAACTATTTCCTAAATGACTTTAACAACTTTACATTACCCGGGGTCTTTCTCCTGCCAAACCATTGGCCCTCTTACACTATGGGTTCTAAAAACCAATTCCCATTGACCAACTGTGGTGCTTTTCAATTTGGGGTCTCACTCCCCCGATTCATCTCCCGGTGCCCTCGCACAATTTCTGGGCTGTGGCGTGTACCTCTCCCAGCGGGTCTACCCACCTGCACACCTCCACCACTGCAGTTGCCTCCGAGCTTACCTGCTCCTTACCCTAACCTATCTACCTGGGGAAGGCCCTCTGGCGCTCTCCCCACTCGGTGCCCTCTCTGGCACTGGGCTACCCGGGTCCGTCCTCCGGATCCTCGGGCCCCATCCACAACTCTACCGGCTCCCAGAGCCCACCTGCGGCCTCACCTGGCCGACATCCTCACAGTGGTGGAGTGCCCAACCAACTACACACACTAACAGGCTACACGCCCAGCCATTTCCACAACACTAATGCACCCATCCACAATACCATTCTGCAACCGCACCACAAATGCCAATATCCAACCACAATTTACCTATACCCTCTACCTAACACTTACACTACCCGCCCCGGGTACTCGTGAAAGGGGTCCACTCTTCCCCCATCCACACCTTCGCACCATGCACACCACTCCGTACCACTTACTCCAACTCTCTCCACACACCTGTACTTGCACACCTGTGCTCTCACTCTTGGTGCCACCTGCACCCTTCTCTCCCCAAGCGCATTCGCGCTGATCCACAACACTCACTACTCATACACTGCTCCACACACCTGTCCAGTTGCACACCTGTGCAATCACACCTGTTCAATTCTCACACACACGGCATCATCTCAGCTAACTACTCCCTTCTGAAACTTGCGCTTCCCAGTCGTCCCTTTAAACTATTGCGCTCCCACGTCATTATCATCCACACTAATCTACCTGCGTCCCCACTACAGGTATCAGTCACTAACTAACCTTAACGTCACCTAATGTCATCTTCGCTAGATCCCTACCAATATCCTAACCCACCCGGGCTAGTTTTCACTGCCATACACCCCATAATCTATAGCGCATTTGCCCCACATGGGAAGGGTGGCAGGGATGCCACCCTTACCCACCGGGCCCATCGCTCACTACCAATTTTGCATATCAAATTTCAACAAATCAAAAATTTGCCAATCACTACCCATCATCTGCCAATCACTACTGCCAATCCCTTGCCAATCATCAAATTTTGTTTTTCTCTAATTTTGGGTCCAAAACACTAACCTCATCACCCAGTCGACTCACTAATGCCTCTCGGTGCGCCAATTCCTGTCCAAAGCCCGGCTTCGTAAAGCCGAGCAATGGATGCTGGTTGTTTTGTGCCGGCGGCTGGATGCGTCCGGCATTCGGGGCAGGGACGGGGGCTTACCCGGGCCGAGATCCCACGCACCCCCTCGGCGTGGAGCCATCCAATGTCCCGATCTCGACCTGTCGGCACGTCTCAACAAAACGTGGTCGCCATGACGACCCTTCCTATCCAGCTGCCCGCTCCACCTAGTGGAGCCTGGACGCGGCCGTTCCACGCGAGGCCCGGCACGCACCGAGGGCCCGATTCGGCTATAAGTCGTTCTAACCGCTGCTCTGTTTAACGTCGATGCTTCACCTGCATGCTTACACCCCGCAGCCCGTTCCTTGCTCACACCTCCAGTCGTTCCCATGCTCCTCGTACCTTTCCCTACACACCTCGGTACACTCATTCCACTCCCAGCCTTGGTCACACACCTGACCACCGAACACTTTGGCACACATTCGTTGGTCGCACACCTCACCAACACACCTCTTCGCGCCCCCTCCTCGGTCACCTCCTCTGTGACAATCACAGGTGTGCTCTCATTCGCACACCCAACCACGTGCCTCACTACCAATTCCAGCGTGCATTCCCACTCACGCTCTACCATTCCAGGTGTGCATCCTTCCATTCCAGGTGTACATCCTCGCTCACCTGTCACAAACAACTCACGCTCCTTGTCACTCTCACTACTCTCACCTCATTCTTGACAGCGCACTCTTTCCTCATGCACCCGTCCGTTACACACCTCTCTCGCGCACACCCTTGCGCACACTCTCCCGTCACACCCTCTGTAACACTCACCACAGGTGTGCATTCTTCCTTGCCTTTGACAGCGCACTCTTTCCCCATGCACCTGTCCGTCACACACCTTTCTCGCGCACACTCTTGCGCACACTCTCCCGTCACACCCTCTGTAACACTCACCACACCGCGCTTCCATGTGCTCCCTCGCACACGCGCTACGACCGACTCACTCTCGCCAGCACCTTCACTCCTTGGCACGCACTTTTTCCTCACACACCCCAGAGTCGGACTTTCTCGCACACCTCCTTTTTCGCACACCAGACCTGTCGCACACTTCACCAACGGCCTCTCACGAACACCCGGGTCCATCTCGACCCCCAAGCTTCTTAAATCCCCTGGCGCATCATACGCACGACCATATTGGTCACCACTTACACCGGGTCCTCTTCCTCTTCGCTTCTCCTCCATCACCTGCGAATCCCTCATCCGGTTAATGAGCACATCATCACGATCCAAACACAGACTTTGGACCAATTATTTTACTTCCTCTTTTATCTCTTTCTTATCCCCTCTCCGTCGCTTCTTAATTTCGCTCACCCCTTCTTCCACTTCTTCTAATTTCTGCTTCACCTCCTTTATTCCCCGGTACGTCTCCTCAAGCTCGTCCTCCAAGGCTACCTTGACCGTTTCCATGTGCGTCCTCACCTGCCGGTCCTTCGTCTCCATTACCTCTATCACCTCGTCCAACCTCGTTGTCAGTCCCTCACGTACCATCTGACATTCCCTCTTTGTCGCTATCAAGTCATCTTTTAGTTCTTTCTGTGTCGCTTTTAACCCTCCTAATACCGCAGTGTTCCTTTGAACCTGCTCCGTTAGTCCTTTTTGTCCCTCCGTCAGTTGTTCTACTTCCTGCGTCAGGTCCTCTATGCCCCCTTGTAACTTTACAGTCCCCTTTCTCACCTCCTTCTCCATGTGCTCCTTACAGTGCCTCACCTCCTCGCCCACTCCTCCGACCTCCTCACTCACACCTCTTCTGATCTCCTCTCCCATCACTTGCATCTCCTGCCCAGATGCCACCCTCATCTGCTCCATTTCCTCCCTGTGAGCATCCAGTTTGGTTTCTACCCCCATTCTGACCCCCTCTATCTGCTGCCCCATTTGTTTAACTTCCCTTTCCGCTTGGTCCCTCATGTCCCTCAATTTGCCTTCCATCCTGTTTTCTAACCCCTCTAACCCATTTTTCACTCCCTCTATCTGATTCTCCTGGGCAGCCATTCTATTTTCTACCCCCATTAACCCATTTTTCACCTCTTTTATCCCGTTGTCTAACCCCTCAAATTTGTCGTCTAACTTCCCAAATTTCTTGTCTAATCCCTTAAAATTATTGTCTAACCCCTCACCGGTACCCCTCGCTTCGTCCCTCATTACCCACAATTGCTCACCCTGAGCATCCATCCGGTTCCCCATTACCCCCATTTGGTTTCCCATTACCCCCAATTGCTCACTCTGAACCCTCGCTTCGTCCCTCATTACCCCCATTTGGCCCTCCAATCGCTCACCCAATCGCTCACTATTTTGGGCCATAAGGGCCTTTATTTGTATTAAAAAAAGGTTCAAATCCACCTGCGGCGCTACCACGGTCGCGGGCGTGGTCGCCGTGGCCATCTGCGAGGCGCCATTTTGCGCGCCCGCTACCTCGTGCGTGACGGCGCTATTTTGCGAATCTGCTACCCTCACTGCTTCGCTCTCCTCTTGTCCCTCAATTTGGTCCTGGATCGACCCTGCCTCACTCCCTACTACCGGAACCCAGCCGTCTTGGTCTGCCATAGCGCGACTTTCAAAATTCGGGTTTTTATTTTCGTAAAACAAAATCAAATTTCGCCGTTATAATTTTGAGCGCGTGAAACGCGCTCCGGATCCAATCGCACTTCCCGACACCAATTGTTACTCTAATAGTACAATTGGTGTTCCAAAATTTGGGCCTAACAAATTTAGTCCCAGGTCCGAATCCAACTCCTCGACACCAAATGTGCAGACGCGGTCATACCAAACCGCTCGGTAAACCAACATCCACAACCGCGTCTGTAACAATATATATATACATATATATACATACATACATATATATATACATATATATACATACATACATATATATATACATATATATACATACATACATATATATATACATATATATACATACATACATATATATATACATATATATACATACATACATATATATATACATATATATATATATATATATATATATATATATATATATATATATATATATATATATATATATATATATATATATATATATATTGTTACGGGTCGCGGACAAGATGTTATTTTGACCGAGCGTTGGTGTATTACCGCGACCTAACAGTTCCCCCGATTCTTCCCCAACTCACCGGATTCACCACAAACTTTGGCCGTATCGCACCGCAGCTGCCCAATCTGGAAAACTCTAAAACGACTGAATGCAAAGAGGAAAAGGAATAAGACGAGAAGACGTACAGAAGAGTAATTGGATTTATTATACACACAAGCAAAAAGAAAGCAGTCACGTTTATTTACAGACGAGATTAGATACACAGTGCAACGCTAGCTTACCTACAGTCTTAATTAACCCAGGGACAGAACAAACAAAAGACAGACTCACGCGGGGAATGATGACAGGAATTGGCTGGAAGGAGAGGATGGCTAGGAGTTGTATTGTGCAGCACGATCGGCGCGTTTAGCAGCCGCCGTTCCTTCGCGGCCCTGCTCAAAACCGCCGTCCAGGCCCCAAGCGGCTGTTGAATGTGGTTGCTGCTGTGGCCGCCGCTGCTGCTGCTGCTGTGGACGTCGCGTGCTTTTCCAGGATTACAGCAGGCTTTGTGCTTTCTGGGATGTCCTCTCCTTGGATGTTCTCTATGTTCTCTTGGTCCAATCACTCCTCACCACCGACAACTCAACGCAACCAAAACAACCACTGACCACCACAACGCAACCACTGACGACCAAAACCACACAACTCAGCTCTGCTTCTTGGACCCTCTCTCTTCTCAACGGCTTGGGCTCCCTTTCGTCTGCCGGTAAAAGCTCACCTCTCAAAGCTTGTCTCAGCTTCTCTTTTGGGAGCGTCGCGCTGCGGATTTTAGCTGCGGTCACGCCTGCTCATTCCCTCCTCTCAGCGCCTCTCTTTCTTCTTCAAAGCTCGACTGCTTGGGGAGCGTCGCGCTGCGGGTTATATAGGCCCCGCCCCTCAACCTTTGCGAACCTCCCCGATAGCTCTTCCTCCGCCCTCCCTAGCCAAACCCCTGGCTCATGGTTGGTCGAGTGGGGCTGGCTCACTCCTCCCCTCTATGACGAGGTGGAGACACGCCTTTCTTCTCCGACCCTGCCTCGTGGTCAATGGCGGTTATTGGAGGGGAGGTAATTTCTAATCGACGAAAAGGGGGAATGGAGGTTTGGGAATGGGAATGAAGGGAATCTATTTCTTTCACTGGTGCAATGGAGTATTTCAATTAATGGGAGACACAGCCTTACCCTAAAACACAGAATAAGATATAACTATTGAACATGGGTATTCTATGATTGGCTGTGGTGTGGATGCTTTATGGACTAATTATGGGATGCCCTTTGACCTTTACACAGCTCTGGAGGCAGGAGGCGCAGAATAAACAATAATAATAATTCACACAATAAAAAAAATATACAGTCCTCATATCCGCAACACTGCACCCTCCTCCTCTTAGGCACGGCCCGGGCCTACAACTTTTATTTAGTGTGACACGTAGGTGTAGTTCCCTCTACTTTTAACCTGACCCTGAGTGCGACAGTTTTAAAACATAAATAAATGTGTCCCGCTGCTCCATTGCACCCTGCCTAACAGACTTACGCCCACAGTTAACCGAATTGCGGAATTGTCTTCAAACTATACACTGACGGTGGGGAGCATTATTTACAATGACGCTATTTTTATTTACAAAACTAACCCAGGACCTGTAATTGTTCTTTCTGGGGGGGAGACAGTCTGCTCTGCATCGACGCACCATTAAAGCACCCAAAAACGCACCAATACACACCCAAGCACCAATCGGTGCAGTCATCACTGTTCAAGAATAAAAAATAAATCAACAACCCCTAACCCTGCAGGTGATCTCTTGCTCTTCGGCTCCCTCTGCTGGTTATTATTATTTGTTCTTCCAGATGTTGTCTTTCTTTCATTTTCTTACTGGTGGCCTATTTGCAATAAAGTGTGCCCAACGTGTCCATTTTATTTTCTTTATTTATGGCCCACAGGGCCGACTACGTGTGGTTCACCTGTGGGGCATCGGTGCCCTGTGGCCAAGGTCCGCCAGCAAGATTTCGGGCCCTCATGGCCGGTTCCAGCAGAGGGGCCATGCTCCAACCCATGGGGTCCATAAGTGGTGCTCGGCCACAGACATGTGGTCCATAATGTGATGCATCGATGCAGACAGCTGGTTCTGAGAGTTCCGGGCGCACAATGGCCGACTCACGCATGCTTCCCTCGGCGCCCCATGGCGCACAGGTCATGTGGGAGACAAAAGGGGGACAAGAGAAATGAGCGAGGGGTAAGGTCACAAGGGTACACGTCAATAAGGCAATGCAAGGCAAAATGCGTACGGTGAGCGAAGTGAGAAAGCTCGTCCCTACCGTACGTCACCCCCCTGTCACCTACACTACCCTTGCCCTTACCCCATATGTACAAAATCTACAAATTACCAATCCGTCGCTACTGTCACGTCTCCCCACATTTCTTCTATACCAAATTCGTCACCACAATCCCTCTAACCAAAATTTGCCATCACCCAATTCATCATCAATCCTCATAAGGAGGAAGAGATGGAACATCAAGCACAATGTCACACCCACGTCATGATGCGTCTCACAATCCAAACATTTGCACAGTAAAAAATAATCAAAACATGGCATGGTGTGGAGTACCTGTCACCTCAGGTGAGTGGATGCAGATGGTGCGAGGAGACTCCAATCCTAAGTATCCTCTAAATGACCTTAACACCCTTTACACTACCCGGGGTCTTTCCCTGCCAATCCATTGGCCAACTTACACTATGGGTTCTAAAAACCAATTCCCATTGACCAAACTGTGGTGCTTCTCAATTTGGGGTCTCACTCCCCCGATTCATCTCCCGGTGCCCTCGCACAATTTCTGGGCTGCGACGTGTAGCTCTCCCAGCAGGTCTACCCACCTGCACACCTCCACCACTGCAGTTGCCACCCGAGCTTACCTAGCTCCTCACCATAACCTAACTAACTGGGGAAGGCCGCTCCTGGCTCTGTCACCCCACTCGGTGCCCTCTGGCACTGGGCTACCCGGGTCCGTCCTCCGGATCCTCGGGCCCCATCCACAACAACTACTACCGGCTCCCAGAGCCCACCTGCGGCCTCACCTGGCCGACATCCTCACAGTGGTAGAGTGCCCAAACCAACTACACACACTAACAGGCTACACGCCCAGCCA
Source organism: Myxine glutinosa (assembly GCF_964187855.1). Lineage (NCBI taxonomy): Eukaryota > Metazoa > Chordata > Myxini > Myxiniformes > Myxinidae > Myxine > Myxine glutinosa. The sequence continues at coordinate 160,348 of NW_027616516.1, read as the reverse complement.
TTTCCACAACACTAATGCACCCATCCAATCACCATTCTTCCACCCGCACCACAGATGCCAATATCCAACCACAATTTACCTATACCCTCTACCTAACACTTACTCTACCCGCCCCGGGTATCCGTGATGGGGGTCCACTCTTTCCCCATTCATACCTCCGCACCATCCACTCCACTCCACAATTTCCACCATACTCACTCCACGACCATCCATTCCAATACTCCAGATATTCCACACTACCATTTATTCCATACACCTGTTCCCCATTCACCTGTCGTTGCACACCTGTGCAATCATACCTGGTGCCACCTGCACCCTCCTTTCTTCCTGGACCATTTGATCAACACAACACGCAATCACCACTACTCCCTCATACACTGCTCCATACACCTGTTCAGTTGCACACCTGTGCAATCACACCTGTTCAATCACACCTGTTGAATCCTCAAACACACGGCATCATCTCATCTAACTACTCCCCTCTGAAACTTGCACTTCCCAGTCGCCCCTTTAAACTATAGCGCTCCCACGTCATTATCATCCACACTAAACTACCTGCGTCCCCACTACAGGTATCCTTGTCACTAACTAATCTTTTCGTTAACTAATGTCATCTTCTAGGTCCCTACACACGATATCCTAACCCACCCGGGCTAGTTTTCACTGCCATACACCCCATAAGCTAGTGCTCCTTTGCCCCCCCACCTGTGAGGGATGATAGAGTTGCCATCCCTCCACATCGGGGAGGTCCTACTATCAATTTCGCTCGTCCAAATCCAACAAATCGAAAATTTGTCATTTACTGCTAATCACCGTACCATCATCAAATTTAGCTTTTTTTCTAATTTCGGGGCCAAAACACTATCATCATCACCCGTCTACTTATTAGATCCTCTCGGTGCGCCAATTCCCTTCTAAAGCTCGGCTTCGTACAGCCGAGCAATGAACGCGGGTTCTTTTGTGCCAGCGGCTGAATATGTCCCGCATTCGGGGCAGGGACGGGGGCTTACCCGGGCCGAGATCCCACGCACCACCTTGGCGTGGAGCCATCCAATGTCCCGATCTCGACCTGCCGGCACGTCTCAATAAAAAGTGGTCGCCATGACGACCCTTCCTATCGAGCTGCCCGCTCCGCCTAGTGGAGCACGGACGCGGCCGTTCCAAGCGAGGCCCAGCGTGGATCGCGTACGGCGGTCCTTTCGAACCCGCCGTGGCTCGGATCCCTGCTGGTTCTCGCGGCACGCGAAGCCCGGCACGCACCGAGGGCCCGATTCGGCTAAAAGTCGCTCTAACCGCTAACCCGGTTACCGTCGATGCCTCACCTGCATGCTTACACGCATACGCTACCCCTTTCTTGCTCATACCTCCAGCTGTTCCCATGCTCCTCGTACCTTTCCTTACACACCTCGGTACACTCATTCCGCTCACAGACTTGGTCTCACACCTGACCACCGAACACCTTGGCACACATTCGTCGCTCGCACACCTCACCAACACACCTCTTCGCGCCCCCTCCTCGGTCACCTCCTCTGTGACAATCACAGGTGTGCTCTCACTCGCACACCCAACCACGTGCCTCACGGCCAACTCAAGTGTGCATTCCCACACACGCTCTACCATTCCAGGTGTGCATCCTTCCATTCCAGGTGTACATCCTCGCTCACCTGTCACAACCAACTCACGCTCCGTGTCACTCTCACTACTTTCACCTCCATGCTTGACAGCGCATTCCCCCTTACTTTTGACAGCGCACTCTTTCCCCATGCACCTGTCCGTTACACACCTTTCTCGCGCATCCTCTTGCGCACACTCTTTCGTTACTTCCTCCGTAACACTTACCACACCGCGCTTCCATGTACCCCCTCGCACACGCGCTACGACCGACTCACTCTCGACAGCACACTCACTGGTCGGCGCGCACTTTTTCCTCACACACCCCATGGTCGGACATTCTCGCACACCTCTTTTTTCGCACACCAGACCTGTCGCACACTTCACCAACGGCCTCTCACGAACACCCGGGTCTAAATCAACCCCCAAGCCGACTGAAGCTTTCCTCACATCATGTACATTTCCGATTATATCGCCACTCACCTTGGCACCTCGTCTCCGCACCTCCTTTGCCACCTGCAAACTCTTTATTTGGTTAGTCAGCAGAACATCACGATTCGAGCACAGACCTTGTACCAATTCCATTACTTCCTCCTTTATCTCCCTCTTAGTTTCTGTCCGTCCCTTCTTAATTTCACTCACGTCTTCTTCCACTTCCTCTAATTTTTGCTTCACTTCTTTTATTTCCCGGTGCGTCTCCTCAAGTTCGTCCTCTAAGGCTACCGTGACCATCTCTATGTGCATCCTCACCTGCCGGTCCTTCGTCTCCATTACCTCTGTCACCTCGTCCAACCTCATTGTCAGTCCCTCACGTACCATCTGACATTGCCTCTGTGTCGCTATTAAGTCATTTTTAATTTCTTTTTGTGTCGCCTTTAACCCTCCTAGTACCGAAGTGTTCTTTTGTACCTGCTCCACTAGTTCTTTTTGTCCCTCCGTCAGCTGTTCCACCTCCTCCGTCAGATCTTCTATTCCCCCTTGTAACCTTGCCGTATTATTTCTCACCTCTTTCTCCATACGCTTTTCGCCTCGCTTTACCTCCTCGCGTACCCCGAAACCTCCTCACTTACACCTCGTCGTATCCCCTCTTTCATCTCCTCCATCTCTTTTGTAGATGCCACCCTCATCTGTCCCAATTCATCCCTCTGAGCATCCAGTTTACTTTCTAACCCGATTTGCACCTCCTCTATCTGGTTCCCCATTCGTTTGATTTCCCGGGCAGATTGTTCCCCTATTTCCCGCAATTTGTCTTCCATCCTATTTTCTAACCCCATTAACCCATTTTTCACCCCCTCTAACCCATTGTCTAATCCCTCAAATTTCTTGTCTAATCCCTCAAATTTAGCTTCTAGCCGTTCCCCCATTTCTCCCATTTTGCCCCCCATTTCTCGAATTTTGCCCCCCATTTCGCCCCCCCATTACCCCCAATTGCTCACTCTGAGCCCTCGCTTCGTCCCTCATTCGCTCACTATCAGCCCTCAATTCGTCCCTCATTACCTCCATACTGTTTTTCAAACCTCCAATTTGGTCTCCCATACTCATCTGTACAGCTGCCTGTAGCTGCGCAATGAGGGCCTGCATGTCAATCGGCTGCATGTTAAAGCCCGCTGATACAGCGGGCTCGGCTACCGCGCGCACGTGCGATGCGCCTTTTTGCGCGCCTGAAACCTCGTGCGCGAGAGCGCCATTTTGTGCGTCTGATACCCCCTCAACCATATTGCCAATGTTCTCCTCTACTTCGTCCCTCTGATCCTGGGTTACTCCTAACCCCTCCTCTAGCTCACCCACCGGCATTCGATCGCCTTGACCAGCCATGGCGCGATTTCAAAATTCGGGTTTTTCTTTAAAACAAAATCAAATTTCGGTACTTTATAATTTTGACCAAATTTTTTCCTAGATGTTTTTTTTAAAAAATTTGGTTCGGGCCTCTAATCTCACTCCTCGACACCAATTGTTACTGGTCGCGGCCAAGATGTTATTTTGACCGAGCGGTGGTGTATTACCGCGACCTAACAGTTCCCCCGATTCTTCCCCAACTCACCCGATTCACCCCAAACTTTGGCCGTATCGCACCGCAGCTGCCCAATCTGGAAAACTCTAAAACGACCGAATGCAAAGAGGAAACGGAATAAGACGAGAAGACGTACAGAAGAGTAATTGGATTTATTATACACACAAGCGAAAAGAAAGCAGTCACGTTTATTTACAGACGAGATTAGATACACAGTGCAACGCTAGCTTACCTACAGTCTTAATTAACCCAGGGACAGAACAAACAAAAGACAGACTCACGCGGGGGAATGATGACAGGAATTGGCTGGAAGGAGAGGATGGCTCGGAGTTGTATTGTGCAGCACGATCGGCGCATTTAGCAGCCGCCGTTCCTTCGCGGCCCTGCTCAAAACCGCCGACCAGGCCCCAAGCGGCTGTTGAGTGTGGTTGCTGCTGTGGCCGCCGCTGCTGCTGCTGCTGTGGACGTCGCGTGCTTTTCCAGGATTACAGCAGGCTTTGTGCTTTCTGGGATGTCCTCTCCTTGGATGTTCTCTATGTTCTCTTGGTCCAATCAGTCCTCACCACCGACAACTCAACGCAACCAACGCAACCACTGACCACCACAACGCAACCACTGACGACCAAAACCACACAACTCAGCTCTGCTTCTTGGACCCTCTCTCTTCTCAACGGCTTGGGCTCCCTTTCGTCTGATGGTAAAAGCTCATCTCTCAAAGCTTGTCTCAGCTTCTCTTTTGGGAGCGTCGCGCTGCGGATTTTAGCTGCGGTCACGCCTGCTCATTCCCTCCTCTCAGCGCCTCTCTTTCTTCTTCAAAGCTCGACTGCTTGGGGAGCGTCGCGCTGCGGGTTATATAGGCCCCGCCCCTCAACCTTTGCGAACCTCCCCGATAGCTCTTCCTCCGCCCTCCCTAGCCAAACCCCTGGCTCATGGTTGGTCGAGTGGGGCTGGCTCACTCCTCCCCTCTATGATGAGGTGAAGACACGCCTTTCTTCTCCGACCCTGCCTCGTGGTCAATGGCGGTTATTGGAGGGGAGGTAATTTCTAATCGACGAAAAGGGGGAATGGAGGTTTTGGGAATGAGAATGAAGGGAATCTATTTCTTTCACTGGTGCAATGGAGTATTTCAATTAATGGGAGACACAGCCTTACCCTAAAACACAGAATAAGATATAACTATTGAACATGGGTATTCTATGATAGGCTGTGGTGTGGATGCTTTATGGACTAATTATGGGATGCCCTTTGACCTTTACACAGCTCTGGAGGCAGGAGGCGCAGAATAAACAATAATAATAATTCACACAATAAAAAAAATATACAGTCCTCATATCCGCAACTATATATATATATATATATATATATATATATATATATATATATATATATATATATATATATATATATATATATATATTATATATATATATCTGTGCAGCGTCTGTCCTGTCCTGTGTTGTGTTGTCTCGTCACTGAACTACTTTCTCAAACTTTTGTGAAATCGCACCAAACTTCTGGTATGCACATATCTCTCCCGTCGGTATGTCCTAAGGGTATTTTTGTTTGAAAAATTTTCCAATTCTTTTTTTGGGGGGGGATTTTTTGGGGAAATTTTTTTTGTTCCCAACTTCAATTGTTTATAAAATCTGATATCACGTATATTACAAATACACTTGTGCAAAATAATTGTTTGAATTATGATTGGTTTAAACCATGACAAAACGGCAACTCGGGTACAGTCATTTATCTTTCTATCTACACATCTGGGCAGTGTCTATGTTGTCACTTAACGACTCCCTCAAACCTTTGTTTCCGTGGTTGTGAAGTGTTTTTAATAACGTTGTGGTGGTTTTGAATCACGTGGTGGTGAGGTATTTTGAATTATGTGGTGGTGAGGTGTTTTTAAATGACGTGGTGGTGAGGAGTTTTAATATCACATGGTGGTGAGGTGTTTTTAAATCACATGGTGGTGAGGTGTTTTAAATTACGTGGTGGTGAGGTATTTATAATTATGTGGTGGTGAGGTGTTTATAATTAGGTGGTGGTGAGGTGTTTTAAATTACGTGGTGGTGAGGTGTTTTAAATTACGTGGTGGTGAGGTATTTATAATTATGTGGTGGTGAGGTGTTTTAAATTACGTGGTGGTGAGGTATTTATAATTACGTGGTGGTGAAGTGTTTTTAATTAGGTGGTGGTGAGGTGTTTTGAATTAGTTGGTGATGAGGTGTTTTGAATTATGTGGTGGTGAGGTGTTTTGAATTACTTGGTGGTGTATGTGTATATGTGTATGCATGTGTGTCGGTGTACGTGTTTGTGTGTGTGTGTGTGTGTGTGTGTGTACATGTGTGGATGTGTATATGTGTGTGTGTGTGTGTGTGTGTGTGTGACCCACTCTCCCCCGTGTGCATGATGTGGGATTTTAATTATTTTTAAAAAAATTATTGGGATACAACATCGAGGCTCGTGAAAGAGCGAACATTAATCACACAAAAAGTCAAACCGACACATAAAACACAAAATAAGGGGAGCGGCAGACAAGATGGGGAGAGAGAGGGAAAGACACAAACGCAACATTTGAGAGCAGGGACATCGGGAGAAATGTGGGAGGGGGAGGGCTTGGGGGAAGGTGGGAGAGGTATAAAACATGTGGACACTGCAAGGACTTCCAGGAAAGAAATTGGAATTTCAAAAAAGGATATCTGGGCTGAATTAGTGGGGGTAGAAAAGTTCAAGGTTTTGGACGGGGAAATATAGGAGATGGTGGTGAACAGCTGTTTTAAAGACCTGGAGGGAGGAGTGGGATTGAAGGGAGTGGGGGAGTTTCTTCAAGAGGCGGGAGAAAAGGGGAATGAAAGAGTGAAGGTGAGCAGAGAGCCGAGATTTTAGCAATTTAACCACAAGAGGGTTGCTGGCAGATCTTGTGTGACCTGTTGGAATATTTGGGGGACAGAGCACAGAGAGAGCTGGGGGAGCAAGGCCGGAGAGGAGTCGGTAGAAGACAGAAAGACCACCAACCTGCCTGCGGTGAGTGAGTGAAAGGCCCTCGGAGTTAGCTTCATCACAGGAGATTCCAATGATTCTGAAAGCTTTGGTTTCAACAGCGTGAAGCCGAGCTGGGTGTGAGGCAGGAGTACCGGCCCAGAGGGGGGAACAGTATTCCATTGAGCTGCGGATGAAAGCCTTGTATGTGGCGAGGAGCTCAGGTGTGCAAAGGAAGGACTTCGCACGACGGAGGATGCCCAGTCGGCGACTGGCTTTGGAGGCCAGCTTGGAAATGTGGTTTTCCCAAGAAAGATCATGGCAGATCGTGAGATCCAAAAGCTTGAGCGACAGAACTTCTTGGAGAGGATTGTTGAGAAAGTTTTTTTAAAAAAAATTTTTTTTTTTGTACACAAGATCGAGGCTCGTGAAAGAGCTAAAATAAATTCTGCCTGAGCAGAATTTTTTTCTAGGCTTCCCCAGATCTGTGCCTTGACACAATCCTGTCTCTGAGCTCTGCAGGAAGTTCCTTCGACCTCATGGCTTGGTTTTTGCCCTGATATGCATTGTCAGCTGTGAGACCTTATATAGACAGGTATGTGCCTTTCCAAATCATGTCCAATCAATTGAATTTACCGCAGGTGGACTCTAATCAAGGTGTGGAAACATCTCAAAGATGATCAAGAGAAATGGGAGGCACCTGAGCTAAATTTCAAGTGTCACAGCAAAGGGTATGAATACTTATGTCAATGTGATATTTCAGTTTTTTCTTTTTAATAAATTTGCAAAACTTTCTAAAATCCTGTTTTCTCTTTATCAATATGGGGTATTATGTATGGGTAATATGGGTGGATAGGCGTGCAGTAGTCGACTGTTGATTTGCTGGGTGGGGGAGAACCAGTTGCAGAGGTGAAACCCCCTAGCCCAGGCACAGGCTGCAGGCCATTGCCATGCCATGCAGGCACCAGGCACAGACCGATCACAGACAACGCAGTTGTTCGTGAGCTACTGAAGCGTTCCGAGGCAGCAACTGCTGAGGTGGGTCAGAGATGGGTCCTGAATACATTTGATCTGGGTGTCTGCATGAAAGCCCTTCCCATCATCTGGCGCTGGCCAAATGAATTTGCTAGTCATGTAGTAACGATTGGACCCTTCCACACATCCATGAACTACATCGGGATGCTCACTGGACACAAGATGCGTGGTTCTGGATATGCAGAGATTCTCTTTGAGGCACAACTAGTAACAAGTGGATCTCTCAAAGGTGTTCTCAGTGGAAAGGCCTACGCAAAGTCCCTCTTTTGCCTCAAAACAGTGTGTGAGGCAATGGAGAGGCTGTTGATGGAGAGATTCACTGAGGAGGAGAACATCATGATCTCTGACCCTGCTGTGCTTCTCAGAATGACCCAGTCTTGCAACCGAGAGCACCTCGATGAAGCCCTCAAATACCCCTCAACTCTACTCCTCATCAAAAATTTGCATAAAATTTGCATAATTTTGCATAAAATTTGCAGCAGTAATTTGCATAAAAATGGTATGTGGGACATTTTTTCAGCTTGGGGCCATAGCTAGTCATTTTCTACACATTTTTTCCAATCTAGAAACACTGATTAGAAGTATATCTCCGGGGGGTGCAGGGGGACCTAGTCTTCCTACTAGACTATATTGAGTGTAAATTGATGAGGGAAAAAAATGAATTTAAACGATTTCGGCAAAAGGCTGCAACATAAAGTGTGAAAAAAGTGAAGGGGTCTGAATACTTTCTGAAAGCACTGTAATTTATACACATGATCTCTTTGATAATTTATACACATGATCTATTTGATAATTCATCCACATGATCTCTCTGATAAATTTATACACATGATCTCTTTGCTAATTTATATACATGATCTCTTTGCTAATTTATACACATGATCTCTTTGCTAATTTATACACATGATCTCTTTGATATGTTATACACATAATCTCTTTGATAAATTTATACACATGATCTCTTTGATAATTTATATATAAATGATCTCTTTGATAATATATATACATGATCTCTTTGATATGTTATACACATAATCTCTTTGATAATTTATACACATGATCTCTTTGATATGTTATACACATAATCTCTTTGATAATTTATACACATAATCTCTTTGATATGTTATACACATAATCTCTTTGATAATTTATACACATGATCTCTTTGATATGTTATACACATAATCTCTTTGATAATTTATACACATAATCTCTTTGATATGTTATACACATAATCTCTTTGATAATTTATACACATAATCTCTTTGATATGTTATACACATAATCTCTTTGATAATTTATACACATGATCTCTTTGATATGTTATACACATAATCTCTTTGATAATTTATACACATGATCTCTTTGATAATTTATATACATGATCTCTTTGATAATATATATACATGATCTCTTTGATATGTTATACACATGATCTCTTTGATAATTTATACACATGATCTCTTTGATAATTTATACACATGATCTCTTTGATAATTTATACACATGATCTCTTTGATATGTTATACACATAATCTCTTTGATATGTTATACACATAATCTCTTTGATAATTTATACACATGATCTCTTTGATATGTTATACACATAATCTCTTTGATAATTTATACACATGATCTCTTTGATAATTTATATACATGATCTCTTTGATAATATATATACATGATCTCTTTGATATGTTATACACATGATCTCTTTGATAATTTATACACATGATCTCTTTGATAATTTATACACATGATCTCTTTGATAATTTATACACATGATCTCTTTGATATGTTATACACATAATCTCTTTGATAATTTATACACATGATCTCTTTGATAATTTATACACATAATCTCTTTGATAATTTATACACACTAGGGCATGCCCGTACTATATATATGCCCGTACTATATATCTATCTAAAATTATATCCCCCCCCTCTATTTACATGAAATGGTTTGGTCCATTCGCAACGCCAAAGCGAACGGCGAACGGCTTGCGAGTACAGTGACAATCCCCCCCCTCTATTTACATGAATGGTTTGGTCCATTCGCAACGACCACAGAACCCCCCCCTCTATTTACATGAAATGGTTCGGTCCAAAGCGAACGGCTTCCGGAGTTTGGTAAAGAAATCGCCATCGCGTACACAAACGCGCAGGAAAGCGAATGAATCGCAAATTCGTTTTTATTAGTTTTAAAACATCGTTTAACGCCAACATAGCGCCAACATAGTTTGCAAACGTGAAATAAATGAATACGCTCTCAAATGTGCCATCCGAGGCAGAGTGTGTCCGCCACGTTCGGCACACGCGCTAGTTCGCTGCTCTCTGATTGGTTGAATCGTTTTTTGGACATCGCTCGGTAAGTAATTGTCCGATTAATATGAAACCTTGAAAAGGCACATCCTCGGGTCCCCAGCAATATACCTGGCAAGTTAAAAGTATATCGGACCCGTGGTTGTCGAGAAACAGCGGTCACAGACAAACACACAGACAGACACACACACACACAGAGATTGCTGGAATTATAGATAGACTAGGGCATGCCCGTACGATATATATATCTAAAATTATATCCCCCCCCCTATTTACATGAAATGGTTTGGTCCAAAGCGAACGGCTTGCGAGTGGTGACAATCCCCCCCCTCTATTTACATGCAATGGTTCGGTCCAAAGCGAACGGCTTCCGGAGTTTGGTAAAGAAATCGCCATCGCGTACACAAACGCGCAGGAAAGCGAATGAATCGCAAATTCGTTTTTATTAGTTGTAAAACATAATGCCCAATTATTCAATTATCGCCAACGTATTTTGGCTGTTTGCAATTTAATCGCAAGGCAAAGTAGAAAGAGAAGAGGGGAAAAAAGAAAAGCCTTCCCTTGCTGCAAACAGCTGCTGCAAACAACAACAACATGGAAGGCTGCACTGTCCGGAAGTTGGCATATCGCAGTTACGATTATTTTAGTGTTAATGGCCAATTATTCAATTAGCGCCAACGTATTTTGGCTGTTTGCAATTTAATCGCAAGGAAAAGTAGAAAGAGAAGAGGGAAAAAAACGAAAAGCCTTGCATTAACGCATTAACGCTTGCATTGCATTAACGGTTCGGCACACGTGATAGCTCGCTGCTCTCTGATTGGTTGAAGCGTTTTTTGGACATATCTCGGTAAGTAATTGTCCGATTAATATGAAACCTTGAAAAGGCACATCCTCGGGTCCCCAGCAATATACCTGGCAAGTTTCAAGTATATCGGACCCGTGGTTGTCGAGAAACAGCGGTCACAGACAAACAAACACACAGACAGACACACACACACACAGAGATTACTGGAATTATAGATAGATGATCTCTTTGATAATTTATATACATAATCTCTTTGATATGTTATACACATAATCTCTTTGATAATTTATACACATGATCTCTTTGATAATTTATATACATAATCTCTTTGATAATATATATACATAATCTCTTTGATATGTTATACACATAATCTCTTTGATAATTTATACACATGATCTCTTTGATAATTTATACACATGATCTCTTTGATAATTTATATACATAATCTCTTTGATAATATATATACATGATCTCTTTGATATGTTATACACATGATCTCTTTGATAATTTATACACATGATCTCTTTGATAATTTATACACATGATCTCTTTGATAATATATATACATGATCTCTTTGATATGTTATACACATGATCTCTTTGATAATTTATACACATGATCTCTTTGATAATTTATACACATAATCTCTTTGATAATTTATACACATGATCTCTTTGATAATTTATATACATGATCTCTTTGATAATATATATACATGATCTCTTTGATATGTTATACACATAATCTCTTTGATAATTTATACACATGATCTCTTTGATATGTTATACACATAATCTCTTTGATAATTTATACACATAATCTCTTTGATATGTTATACACATAATCTCTTTGATAATTTATACACATAATCTCTTTGATATGTTATACACAAAATCTCTTTGATAATTTATACACATGATCTCTTTGATAATTTATATACATAATCTCTGATAATTTATACACATAATCTCTTTGATATGTTATACACATAATCTCTTTGATAATTTATACCCATGATCTCTTTGATAATTTATATACATAATCTCTTTGATATGTTATACACATAATCTCTTTGATAATTTATACCCATGATCTCTCTGATAATTTATATACATGATCTCTTTGATAATTTATATACATGATCTCTTTGATAATTTATATACATGATCTCTTTGATAATTTATACACATGATCTCTCTGATAATTTATACACATGATCTCTCTGATAATTTATATACATGATCTCTTTGATAATTTATATACATGATCTCTTTGATAATTTATACACATGATCTCTCTGATAAATTTATACACATGATCTCTCTGATAATTTATACACATGATTTCTTTGCTAATTTATACACATGATCTCTTTGATATGTTATACACATAATCTCTTTGATAATTTATACACATGATCTCTTTGATAATTTATATACATGATCTCTTTGATATGTTATACACATAATCTCTTTGATAATTTATAAACATGATCTCTTTGATAATTTATATGCATGATCTCTCTGATAATTTATATACATGATCTCTTTGATAATTTATATACATGATCTCTTTGATAATTTATATACATGATCTCTTTGATAATTTATACACATGATCTCTCTGATAATTTATACACATGATCTCTCTGATAATTTATATACATGATCTCTTTGATAATTTATATACATGATCTCTTTGATAATTTATACACATGATCTCTCTGATAAATTTATACACATGATCTCTCTGATAATTTATACACATGATTTCTTTGCTAATTTATACACATGATCTCTTTGATATGTTATACACATAATCTCTTTGATAATTTATACACATGATCTCTTTGATAATTTATATACATGATCTCTTTGATATGTTATACACATAATCTCTTTGATAATTTATAAACATGATCTCTTTGATAATTTCAACACATAATCTCTTTGCTAATTTATACACATGATCTCTTTTGATAATTTATACACATGATCTCTTTGATAATTTATACACATGATCTCTTTTGATATGTTATACACATGATCTCTTTGATAAATTTATACACATGATCTCTGATAATTTATACACATGTTCTAATTGATAATTTATACACATGATCTATTTGATAATTTATACACATCATCTCTGATAATTTATACACATAATGTCTTTGATAATTTATATGCATGATTTCTTTGATAATTTATACACATGATCTCTTTGATAATTTATACACATGATCTCTTTGATAATTTATACACATAATCTCTTTGATAATTTATATGCATGATTTCTTTGATAATTTATACACATAATCTCTGATAATTTATATGCATGATCTCTTTGATAATTTATACACATGATCTCTTTGATAATTTATACACATGATCTCTGATAATTTATACACATGATCTCTTTGATAATTTATACACATGATCTCCTTAATAATTTATACACATAATCTCTTTGATAATTCATACACATGATCTCTGATAATTTATACACATGATCTCTTTGAAAATTTAAACACATGATCTCTTTGATAATTTATACACATGATCTCTGATCATTTATACACATGATCTCTTTGATAATTTATACACATGATCTCTTTGATAATTTATACACATGATCTCCTTAATAATTTATACACATAATCTCTTTGATAATTCATACACATAATCTCTTTGATAATTTATACACATAATCTCTTTGATAATTTATACACATGATCTCTTTGATAATTTATACACATGATCTCTGATAATTTATAAACATGATCTCTTTGATAATTTATACACATGATCTCTTTGATAATTTATACACATGATCTCCTTAATAATTTATACACATAATCTCTTTGATAATTTGTACACATGATCTCAGATAATTTATACACATGATCTCAGATAATTTATACACATGATTTCTTTAATAATTTATACACATGATCTCTGATAATTTAAACACATAATCTCTTTGATAATTTATACACATAATCTCATTTATAATTTATACACATGATCTCAGATAATTTATACACATGATCTCTTTGATAATTTAAACACATGATCTCTTTGATAATTTATACACATAATCTCTGATAATTTATACACATGATCTCTGATAATTTATACACATGATCTCTTTGATAATTTATACACATGATCTCTTTGATAATTTATACACATGATCTCTGATAATTTATACACATGATCTCTTTGATCATTTATACACATAATCTCTGATAATTTATACACACGATCTCTTTGATAATTTATACTCATGATCTCTGATAATTTATACACATGATCTCTTTGATCATTTATACACATAATCTCTGATAATTTATACACATGATCTCTTTGATAATTTATACACATGATCTCTGATAATTTATACACATGATCTCTTTGAACATTTATACACATAATCTCTGATAATTTATACACACGATCTCTTTGATAATTTATTCACATAATCTCTGATAATTTATACACATGATCTCTGATAATTTATACACATGATCTCTTTGATAATTTATACACATGATCTCTTTGATAATTTATACACATGATCTCTGATAATTTATACACATGATCTCTTTGATCATTTATACACATGATCTCTTTGATAAATTTATACACATAATCTCTTTGATAATTTGTACACATGATCTCTGATAATTTATACACATGATCTCTTTGATAATTTCTACACATCATCTCTTTGATAATTTATACACATCATCTCTTTGATAATTTATACACATAATCTCTTTGATAATTTATATGCATGATTTCTTTAATAATTTATACACATGATCTCTTTGATAATTTATACACATCATCTCTTTGATAATTTATACACATGATCTCTTTGATAATTTATACACATGATCTCTTTGATAATTTATACACATGATCTCTGATAATTTATACACATGATCTCTTTGATAATTATTTATACACATGATCTCTGATAATTTATACACATGATCTCTGATAATTTATACACATGATCTCTTTGATAATTTATACACATGATCTCTTTGATAATTTAAACACATGATCTCTGATAATTTATACACGTGATCACTGATAATTTATACACATAATCTCTGATAATTTATACACATGATCTCTTTAATAATTTATACACATAATCTCTGATAATTTATACACATGATCTCCTTTATAATTTATACACATAATCTCTTTGATAATTTATAAACATGATCTCTGACAATTTATACACATGATCTCTTTGACAATTTATACACATGATCTCTTTGACAATTTATACACATGCTCTCTTTGATAATTTATACACATGATCTCTTTGATAATTTATACACATGATCTCTTTGATAATTTATACATACTAGGGCATGCCCGTACTATATATATATCTAAAATTATATCCCCCCCCTCTATTTACATGAAATGGTTTGGTCCAAAGCGAACGGCTTGCGAGTACGGTGACAATCCCCCCCCTCTATTTACATGAAATGGTTTGGTCCAAAGCGAACGGCTTGCGAGTACGGTGACAATCCCCCCCCCCCCTCTATTTACATGAAATGGTTTGGTCCAAAGCGAACGGCTTGCGAGTACGGTGACAATCCCCCCCCTCTATTTACATGAAATGGTTTGGTCCAAAGCGAACGGCTTGCGGAGTTTGGTAAAGAAATCGCCATAGCTCGGTAACTACTTGTCCGATTAATATGAAACCTTGAAAAGGCACATCCTCAGGTCCCCAGCAATATACCTGGCAAGTTTCAAGTATATCGGACCCGTGGTTGTCGAGAAACAGCGGTCACAGACAAACATACAAACATACAAACATACAAACATACAAACATACACACAGAGATTACTGGAATTATAGATAGATGATCTCCTTAATAATTTATACACATGATCTCTTTTATAATTTATACACATGATCTCTTTGATAATTTAAACACATCATCTCTTTGATAATTTATACACACGATCTCTTTGATAATTTATACACATAATCTCTGATAATATATACACATGATCTCTTTGATAATTATTTATACACATGATCTCTTTGATAATTTATACACATGATCTCTTTGATAATTTATGCACATGATCTCTTTGATAATTTATACACATGAGCTCTTTGATAATTTATACACATGATCTCTTTGATAATTTATACACATGATCTCCTTGATAATTTATACACATGATCTCTTTGATAATTTATACACATGATCTCCTTGATAATTTATACACATGATCTCTGATAATTTATACACATAATCTCTTTGATAATTTATACACATGATCTCTGGTAATTTATACACATACTTTCGTTGATAATTTATACACATGATCTCTGATAATTTATACACATGATCTCTTTGATAATTTATACACATGATCTCTTTGATAATTTATCCCCTCTTTGATAGTTTATACTCATTGATTTGATAATGATAATCTCATTGGTGTTGGTGTTGGGCTAGCGGCTAGGGTGCCAGCTTGGGATCCTAGGATCCTGGGTTCAAATCTCGGTCGATCGCTGAATTAACACCAGGGGGGTTGACTCAGCCTGTCATCCTTCCGAGGTCGGCAAATTGAGTACCAGTTCATTGGTAATTCCCTGTTTGTCGTTAAAGGCGGCAAAAAGGGTTGGCGTCAGGAAGGGCATCCGGCCGTAAAACATTGCTTCAAAAAAAGGGGACCGAAAAACGACAACGAACCACGGTTCCCGAAAAAGGCCAACCCCCGCTCTGCGGGGAAAAATGGCCTCTAAAGGTGGTTTTTTTTTTTTTTTTTGATAATTTATACACATGATCTCTTTGATATGTTATACACATAATCTCTTTGATATGTTATACACAATAATCTCTTTGATAATTTATACACATAATCTCTTTGATAATTTATACACAATAATCTCTTTGATATGTTATACACATAATCTCTTTGATATGTTATACACAATAATCTCTTTGATAATTTATACACATAATCTCTTTGATAATTTATACACATAATCTCTTTGATAATTTATATACATGATCTCTTTCCCACATCCTCTTCCAATGTTTTTTGTTTTCCTAAGGCAGACATATCAATCGATGTCATTAAGACGTTCAGTGTCTAAAGGGAGAACACTTGCAGCTCAACACAAACTTTCAGGTTAATAAAGAGTGAAACCGGTAAGGTATCAAACATGGCCACTGATGCTGTATTGGTGTCATCCATGGAAATATCTAAATTCTAAACGACCTCCGGTGAACTTCATCCAGGTAAACAGGTGTTGCTGTACTTATGTGCACAGAGGGCCCGAGATCCCATTCATTTAACCACACACCATTTTTAACATTAGTAACGTGTAATGGACCCACTCATCACCTTATGTTCCAAGAAAGAGGAACTCTGCCCGACTGAATGCTCCTACATCTTCGACAGAGTTCAACGCCTCGTCGCGCATAATCTTATTCTGATTCCCACCAGTTGAAAATCCCTATCGAGCATGTCTCTGACACGGGAAGGGCATTTGCCCTTCCATGAGAGGAGTTAGGTAACTACTGTTGGAGTCACAGGTTAACTTCATCAACGTCACCCACAATTTCCCAATAACGATAAGTCTGACTAGGTGAATGGAAACCTCGCAATCCGCACGATCACTGATGTCCTATTCCAAAATAAAGCAAACGAGTAATAAGCATGTTACAGGACAAAATGGAAATATGTTATGATTGTGATATTCCATCAAATTTACAATATTTAATTTGTTGTTATCCTTGATATTTTTTTAAAGGAATGACAGTTGCCATTGGAGGAAGACAATGAAAGTCGTGATGGAAAATTAATGAGATCAATCGTGATTAATGTTTTCCCATTCAGAAAGGCCGTGAAGCGAAGCGACTGCCACATTGTTGTCTGGTGTCTTCTCTCACAGATTGTTCACCAAAGGAGATTCCAGTAATACAGAAGAATGTGATGGAGAACTCTTCCGTAGTGCTGCCCTGTGCCGCCGCCGATGGCGTTGGCAAGCTGGAGTCAGCGTGGTGGTGTTTCGGAGTGAACCCGCTAGGCCGGAGAGAGCATGGACGGAGTGGGACATTATGGGGGAATTCAGGGATTATGTTTGGGTACTTGGGGTGAGAGTAGGACAGGTGGTGATATGGTGCAGGAAACAAACCAGAACCTTCTCCTTGATGATGCATCACGTGGCTGCAGAAGATGCTGGAATGTACGAATGCAAGATTAGACTGCAATCAGGAAAAGAGTACATCTCGAGCAGATTCCAGGTGCACGTAAAAACAGGTGGGTCACAAATCAAGTGAATCATTGTGAAAGTTTCCACCTCACCAGAAATTTACATCCCCTTTGTATTTTCAGGCCAAGATGATTCCAAGTCTTCATCTTCAGACCGAACATCGTCCTCCACCTGTTCAACTGTCTCTCCCAGTTCAAACTCAACCCAAATTAATGAGGATTATCAAGGACCCTACTTTATTCCTTTTTTGTGTCTTGCTGTGCTTTTCTCCCTCTGCATACTCATTATCATCTACTTTCTATGTGCAATGGTGACGCTCAAAAGAGGTAACAAGTGAACATAAATATCCCCATTACTATTTGTCATAAAAATTTAGTCTCACTAGCGAAATTCATTCTTACCTGTGCTATTGGTTTTGTTGTATTCAATTTTGTTGGAAGAAGTTTCGGGAACTGAGTGGCGTGCTGACGAGGAGGGGAGTGTCGTTGAAGCTGAAGGGAAAGGTGTATGCTGCATGTGTGAGAAGTGTTATGATTTATGGGAGCGAGACATAGGTAATGAACGTAGAGCAGCAACGAAGGTTGGAAAGGGTGGAAATGCGAATGGTTCGGTGGATGTGTGGAGTATCATTGAGAGGAAGACAAATGATGAATTGTGAAAGATGATGGGAATAGAGCCTGTGATTGATGCTGTGAAGAGGAACAGGTTGAGATGGTTTGGTCATGTGTTGAGGAAGGATGAAAGTGACTGGTTGAGAAGAGTGATGGAAATGAATGTAGAAGGAAGTAGAGGAAGGGGAAGACCGAGAAAGACTTGATCCGAAAGCTTTTTGATCCGAATTTGAATGATTAATTGGTATTTTTATACCAAAGCATCATTTGTGAGTTCACTGTGGTTAAGAATCGAGTCATCTTGAATACCTGGTCACCATGGCAACAATTAGGCTCAAGCAGACGTCAGGTTATGGGTTAAAAGACGATGGGTTGCAAAGCCATTTATAAAATTATTTTGGGTAAAAATTGTTACATTGCCTCAAAATCGTTTTCGTCACCTTTTCCTACGAATGAAATATCCATGTTTGATTACTGTTTTTATTCGTCCTCGGGGAGATGTGATGTTTTACCTCTTTCTTTCTATCCAACTTTTATAATTCTACACCATTCCTTCATTTCTGAACCAATCCTCTTCAAATTTGGCATGGTTGTACCTTGGTCCAATATACCCAAGCCATAAGGTTGGAATGGTGGTACCTTGGTCCCATATACTCAAGCCCCCAAGGTTGGCATGGTGGTATATTGATGCAATATACACAGGCCCCAAAGTTAGCATGGTGGTACCTTGGTCCAATATACCCAAGCCCCAAGGTGGGAATGGTGGTACCTTGGTCCAAAATACCCAAGCCACAAGGTTGGCATGGTGGTATATTGATGCAATATACCCAGGACCCAAAGTTAGCATGGTGGTACCTTGGTCCAATATACCCAAGCCATAAGGTGGGAATGGTGGTATATTGATGCAATATACCCAGGCCCCAAAGTTAGCATGGTGGTACCTTGGTCCAATATACCCAAGCCACAAGGTTGGCATGGTGGTATATTGATGCAATATACCCAGGCCCCAAAGTTAGCATGGTGGTACCTTGGTCCAATATACCCAAGCCAAGGTTAGCATGGTTGTACCTTGGTCCAATATACCCAAGCCATAAGGTGGGAATGGTTGTACCTTGGTCCCATATACTCAAGCCCCCAAGGTTGGCATGGTGGTATATTGATGCAATATACCCAGGCCCCAAAGTTAGGATGGTGGTACCTTGGTCCAATATACCCAAGCCCCAAGGTGGGAATGGTGGTACCTTGGTCCAAAATACCCAAGCCACAAGGTTGGCATGGTGGTATATTTATGCAATATACCCAGGACCCAAAGTTAGCATGGTGGTACCTTGGTCCAATATACCCAAGCCAAGGTTAGCATGGTGGTACCTTGGTCCAATATACCCAAGCCATAAGGTGGGAATGGTGGTACCTTGGTCCAAAATACCCAAGCCACAAGGTTGGCATGGTGGTATATTGATGCAATATACCCAGCACCCAAGGTTAGCATGGTGGTACCTTGGTCCAATATACCCAAGCCATAAGGTGGGAATGGTGGTACCTTGGTCCAAAATACCCAAGCCACAAGTTGGCATGGTGGTATATTGATGCAATATACCCAGGCCCCAAAGTTAGCATGGTGGTACCTTGGTCCAATATACCCAAGCCAAGGTTGGCATTGTTGTACCTTGGTCCAATACCCAAAACTAGAAACTAACTATCCGGTCCACTACACCCAGATACCTATTTATTTGTTTCCATTTAGGCTCCCATTCTGATTTTAAGGTGTCCGAGGTGAAATATTACAACTCACTTTCCGCCATTCCCTTGTATTTGTGTCAGAGATGAGATTTTGCACAAAAGGTGTTTTTACAAAGCCCCGATAGGGATCCGTAAAAAACATTTCGGATCAGTGTCGTTTTGGGGATTATACAGGGAGAAAAGGTCAAAATATCTCACACAATTAAGGTTTCTTACCTGCCAAGCCTTGATATTTGAGCCAATCCAGAGAGGACATGACACAAAACATACCTTACCACAGGCCTTACCGACTAAAAGGCAGGTGGACATTGGTATGGTGTCTTTTGATTTTACAGAGGGTCAAAGTGGATGAAGAAGAAGTGGGACCTGGGGTGGGGGACTGCGAACCATACTACATTCGCTTGTGAATGATGACGATACTGGTTCCTCATTGAATCCTTGAAACAGACAAGTGAATATTGTACTTAAGATGGCCGTCCAAATGTTCCACAACTAGATGCTCACAGTAGTCCAAGATACAACAACCTATTATAACGCAGGTAAATTATTAAAATATATAATGAGTGAGAAAATATTTAAAATGCGCATTTATTATTTTAAAAGTATCATTACATCTTTTTGGGTTTATCTGAGAGTATTCTGAGTATCTGATTGGTTGAACACTTTCAACGTCCCAGGTACTTGTACTTCACCTGGAATTGTAGTTGAATCTGATCGAAGATTAATAGTTTTTTTTACTTTGTTATACCTGCTACATCATTTACAATGGCATAAATCAGTGGGTGCAGGGGAACGTTCTGGAAAAACATCTGGAAATGTAGACATCACTTGTTTGTCCAACTACCTTTATAAACTTTCGCCTCCTCTTCCCCCACTCCATTTCCTTTGCACAGGAATATCAAAAATGAAAGCACAAGGCAGCAGGTAAGAGATTCTTCTGTGTCACTGCATTGATATCCTAACTATGGAAGCAGAGTGGAAGAGGGAAATTCTAACATTTTGATTACATAATAAATAGATGGTATCGTGTTTTAAATGACAGGTTTTAAGAGAAAATAGGAAAAATGAAAAAGGAATACACCTGTATTGCGAGCCTGGTGTTGGCTTAGCGGTTTGGGTGCTGCCTTGGGATCCTCGGATTCCGAGTTTGAATCCTGGTCGATCGTTGAATTAACACCAGGGGGGTTGACTCAGCCTGTCATCCGTCCCAGGTCGGCAAATTGAGTACAAGCTCGGTGGTAATTGCGGCCCTGCTTCAGCAGCACAAACGCGCTGCCAGAGAAATGATGCAACCAGCCATGTAATCCTTACCGTGAGGCTGCAGACAAGGTGAAAAATGGCAAACGATGCCGTGTAATCCTTACCGTCAGGCTGCAGACAAGGTGAAAATGGCACACCATGCCATGTAATCCTTACCGTGAGGGTGCAGACAAGGTGAAAATGGCACACCATGCCGTGTAATCCTTACTGTGAGGGTGCAGACAAGGTGAAAATGGCACACCATGCCGTGTAATCCTTACCATGAGGCTGCAGACAAGGTGAAAAATGGCACACCATGCCATGTAATCCTTACTGTGAGGGTGCAGACAAGGTGAAAATGGCACACCATGCCATGTAATCCTTACTGTGAGGGTGCAGACAAGGTGAAAATGGCACACCATGCCGTGTAATCCTTACCATGAGGCTGCAGACAAGGTGAAAAATGGCACACCATGCCGGGTAATGCTTACCATGAGGCTGCAGACAGGGTGAAAAAATGGCAAACGGTAAAGTGTAATCCTTACCGTGAGGCTGCAGACGGCGTGATAAAATGGTAAACCATGCTATGTAATCCTTACCGTGAGGCTGCAGACAAGGTGAAAATGGCACACATGCTGTGTAATGCTTACCAGGAGGCTGCAGACAAGGTGTAAAATGGTAAACCATGCTATGTAATCCTTACCGTGAGGCTGCAGACAGGGTAAAAATGGTAAACCATGTCGTGTAATCCTTATCGTGAGGGTGCAGACAGGATGCAAAATGGTAAACCATGCTATGTAATCCTTACCGTGAGGCAGCAGACAACGTGAAAATGGCACACCATGCTGTGTAATACCTACCGTGAGGCTGCAGACAAGGTGAAAAATGGCACACCATCCCGTGTAATGCTTACAGTGAGGCTGCAGACAGGGTGAAAAAATGGCATGCCATGCCGTGTAGTCCTTACCATGAGGCTGCAGACAAGGTGTAAAATGGCACACCATGCCGTGTAATGCTTACAGTAAGCCTGCAGACAAGGTGAAAAAATGGCACACTATGCCATGTAGTCCTTACCATGAGGCTGCAGACAAGGTGTAAAATGGCACACCATGCCGTGTAATGCTTACCATGAGGCTGCAGACAAGGTGTAAAATGGCACACTATGCCGTGTGATGCTTACCATGAGACTGCAGACAGGGTGAAAACATGGCAAAAGGTGCCGTGTAATCCTTACCGTGAGGCTGCAGACAAGGTGTAAAATGGTAAACCATGCTATGTAATCCTTGCCGTGAGGCTGCAGACAGTGTGAAAATGGTAAATCATGTCGTTTAATCCTTACCGTGAGGGTGCAGACAGGGTGAAAATGGTAAACCATGCTATGTAATCCTTACCGTGAGGCTGCAGACAAGGTGAAAATGGCACACACGCCGTGTAATCCTTACCCTAAGGCTGCAGACAAGGTTTAAAATTTTAAACCATGCGATGTAATCCTTACCGTGAGGGTGCAGACAAGGTGAAAATGGCACACCATGCCGTGTAATCCTTACCGTGAGGGTGCAGACAAGGTGAAAATGGCACACAATGCCGTGTAATCCTTACCATGAGGCTGCAGACAGGGTGAAAATGGTAAACCATACCGTGTAATCCTTACCGTGAGGCTGCAGACAGGGTGGAAAATGGTAAACCATGCTATGTAATCCTTATCGTGAGGCTGCAGACAAGGTGAAAATGGCACACCATGTCATGTAATGCTTACGATGAGGCTGCAGACAGGGTGAAAAAATGGCACACCTTGCCGTGTAATGCTTACCATGGAGGCTGCAGACAAGGTGTAAAATGGCACACCATGCCGTGTAATGCTTACCATGAGGCTGCAGACAGGGTGAAAAAATGGCACACCATGCCATGTAATGCTTACCATGAGGCTGCAGACAAGGTGTAAAATGGCACACCATGCCATGTAATGCTTACCATGAGGCTGCAGACAGGGTATAAAATGGCACACCATGCTTTGTAATCCTTACCGTGAAGCTGCAGACAGGGTGAAAATGGTAAACCATGCTGTGTAATCCTTACCGTGACGCTGCAGAGAAGGTGAAAATGGTAAACCATGCTATGTAATCCTTACCGTGAGGGCGCAGACAAGGTGAAAACGGCACACCATGCCGTGTAATCCTTACCATGAGGCTGCAGACAGGGTGAGAATGGTAAACCATACCGTGTAATCCTTACCATGAGGCTGCAGACAGGGTGGAAAATGGTAAACCATGCTATGTAATCCTTATCGTGAGGCTGCAGACAAGGTGAAAATGGCACACCATGTCATGTAATGCTTACCATGAGGCTGCAGACAGGGTGAAAAAAATGGCAAACGATGCCGTGTAATCCTTACCATGAGGCTGCAGACAAGGTGTAAAATGGTAAACCATGATGTGTAATCCTTACAGTGAGGCTGCAGACAGGGTGAAAATGGTAAACCATGCTGTGTGTAATCCTTACCGTGACGCTGCAGAGAAGGTGAAAATGGTAAACCATGCTATGTAATCCTTCCCGTGAGGCTGCAGACAAAGTGAACATGACACCATGCCATGTAATCCTTACCATGAGGCTGCAGACAGGGTGAAAAAATGGCAAACGATGCTGTGTAATCCTTACCATAAGGCTGCAGACAAGGTGTAAAATGGTAAACCATGCCGTGTTATCCTTACCGCGAGGCTGCAGACAGCGTGAAAAATGGTAAACCATGCCGTGTAATCCTTACCGTGAGGCTGCAGACAGGGTGAAAATGGCACACCATGCCGTGTAATCCATACCGTGAGGGTGCAGACAGTGTGAAAAAATGTTGTACATGTGCCAGTGGTGTAAGCTATATGGAAGTAAAAGATTTAAATTGAAAGTGCTGGTTATTGCCCTGAACGAATACACATTGGACCAGTACCCGCCCTATGGGCGGGGCTTCAATTGGGAGGCCCAAATGAAAAGGCAAAATATCAGAAATTGAAGGCTTTTTTTATTTTAAACGATTTATATAAACATCCGTTAAATCATACCACACGCAAATCATCAAAATCTAAGCAGTATTTTTAGAATTTCACTAAAAGCCACATCACTGTTCATATCGGTAAATATTATTCCATCATGTTGGAAAAACTGGAAAATTGGAAAAATTCGAAACTGGGAAAATTGGGGAAAAAATTGGAAAAACAATATAGCCCATTTTACTCCAGGGTGTCCCAGGATTACCCACCCAAAATTTCGTTGCGATCGGTTCAGCCGTTTTTGCGGTACCTGGGAACAGACAGACAGACAGACAGACAGACAGACAGACATTTGGTGAATTATAGTAAGATTGTTCTTGTTGGCTGCATCATTACTGGGGAGCAGCTGTGCCGCTGATACGGTGCCCCTGCATGTTTGTGTAGGATTTGGGAACTTGCCAGTGTATCCGAATACTTTATAAATGCTTTTCATATCCCAATGGATATATTTTTGGCTATTGTTTTACATTACATTGTGAAATAAAATGATTCTTGTGCTTTTTATATTTTCAACAGCGATGCAGGTACAAGAGAATATTGTAAAGGTGAGCTGATACAATATGCATTTTAATGTTTATGATACTATTGAGCTTGCAATCCCTCACTTGTAATGTGGGCATTACTATATCAATAAATTCATAAATTCAATATATATATATACATATATATATATATATATATATATATATATATATATATATATATATATATAATTATATATATATATATATATATAATTATATATATATATATATAATTATATATATATATATATATATATATTGTTACTGATCGCGGTTTAGATGGTATGATGGGCCGAGCGGATGGTCCAACCGCGACCGAACAGTTACTCCCCGATTAGAACCCGATTCCACCCGACGTTGACCAGATCGCACCGCGGCTGCTCAATGAGGGAAAAGACTAAAACGACGAATGCAAAGAGGAAAACGAAGGCAAAGAAAGGTTTGGAAATACTACTGAATTTATTGACTATTTACACACATAAGCAAAAAGAAAGCAGTCACGTTTATTTACAAGCACATAAGACGCAGGTGACACAGTGCAAATACTAGCTTACCTACAGACTTAATTA
Organism: Myxine glutinosa; assembly: GCF_964187855.1. Taxonomy (NCBI): domain Eukaryota; kingdom Metazoa; phylum Chordata; class Myxini; order Myxiniformes; family Myxinidae; genus Myxine; species Myxine glutinosa. The sequence goes on along the minus strand of NW_027616516.1, from coordinate 134,588 downwards.
AATACCCAGGGACAGAACAAACAGAACAAACTCACGTACACAAGAAGGATGGAATGGCAGGAGGTGGATAGCTGGAGGGAGAGGGAGGTCCAAGGGGGTCCTGCAGCACAACCGGCGCGGTTAGCAGCCGCCGTTCCTTCACGGCCCTGCTCCAAACCGCCGTTCAGGCCCCCAAGCTGCTGTTGTGGCTGCTGTGGACGTCGCGTGCTTTGCCAGGCCTTGTCCGACTCGTCTGGTCCAAACCCTCAACTCTTTCTTGGTCCACTCACTCTTTACCACCGACTCCTCACCGCAACCAACGCAACCAACTGACCACCACCACCGACTCCTCACCGCAACCAACGCAACCAACTGACCACCGACTCCACTGACTGACTCCTCACGACTCTCTCTGGCAACCGACTCACGACTCACTTTTGCGCGCGCCTTTTATAGCGCCTCTAGCGATCAAGCCGCCGGCCTTCCTGACACGCCCATCGGGGTGCTCACCTCGGCCCTGGTTGGTCGCGCGACCCTCTGGCTCCGCCCTTGATGACGACGGGCGGGCATGCCTTTCTTCTCCGACGAGAGCACATGTTCAATGGTGGTTTTGGAGGGGAGGTAATATGGGCAATCGAGGCTCGGCAATGACGAAAGGGGATGTGAAGGAAATGGGGATTTTGGGGATGGGAATGAAAGGGGATCTATTCTCTTTCACTGGTGCAATGGAGTACTTCAATTAATGGGAGACACAGCCTTACCCTAAAACACAGAATAAGAGATAACTATCAACAGGGGTATTCTATTACTTGGCTGACGTGTATGCTTGTGGACTAATTATGGGATGCCCTTTCACCTTTACACAGCTCCGGAGGCAGGGGGCGCAGAATAAACAATAATAACAATAATACAGCACACAATAAAAAAATACAGTTCTCATCTCCGCAACACTGCACCCTCCTCCTCTTAGGCACGGCCCGGGCCTACAACTTTTATTTAGTGTGACACTTAGGTGTAGTTCCCTCTACTTTTAACCTGACCCTGAGTGCGACAGTTTTAAAACATAAATAAATGTGTCCCGCTGCTCCATTGCACCCTGCCTAACAGACTTACGCCCACAGTTAACCGAATTGCGGAATGGTCTTCAAACTGTACACTGACGGTGGGAAGCATTATTTACAATTGACGCTACTTTATTTACAAGACTAACCCAGGACCTGTGATTGTTCTTTCTGGGGGGGAGACAGTCTGCTCTGCATCAATGCACCATTAAAGCACCCAAAAACACACCAAAGCACCCTCAAGCACCAATCGGTGCACAGTCATCACTGTTCATGAATAAAAATAACCAAACAACCCCTAACCCTGCAGGTGATCTCTTGCTCTTCGGCTCCCTCTGCTGGTTATTATATTTGGTCTTCCAGATGTTGTCATTCTTTTGCTTTGCTTACTGGCGGCCTATTTGTATTAAAGCTTGCACCCAATGTGTCCATTTTTATTTATTTTATTTATGGCCCACAGGGCCGACTAGTGTGGTTCACCTGTGGGGCATCGGTGCCCTGTGGCCAAGGTCCGCCAGCAAGATTTCGGGCCCTCATGGCCGGTTCCAGCAGAGGGGCCATGCCCCAACCCATGGGGTCCATAAGTGGTGCTCGGCCACAGACCTGTGGTCCATAATGTGGTGCATCGATGCAGACAGCTGGTTCTGGGAATTTCGGGCGCACAATGGCCGACCCACGCACGCTCCCCTCGGCACCCAATGGCGCACAGGTCATGTGGGAGACAAAAAGAGAGACAATTGAGCGAGGGGTAAGGTCACAAGGGTACACATCAATAAGGCAATGCAAGGCGAAATGCGTACGGAGGGCGAAGTGAGAAAGCTCGTCCCTACCGTACGTCACCCCCCTGTCACCTACACTACCCTTGCCCTTACCCCATATGTACAAAAATCTACACATTACCAATCCGTCGCTACTGTCACGTCTTCCCCATATTTCCCCTATACCAAATTCGTCTCCACAATCCCTCTACTTCAAAATTTGCCATCACCCAATTCATCATCAATCCTCATAAGGAGGAAGAGATGGAACATCAAGCACAATGTCACACCCACGTCATGATGCGTCTCACAATCCAAACATCTGCACAGTAAAAAGTAATCAAAACATGGCATGGTGTGGAGTTCCTGTCACCTCAGGTGAGTGGATGCAGATGGTGCGAGGAGATCCTTCATCCTATCTATTCTCTAAAGGACTTTAATACACTTTACACTACCCGGGGTCTCTCCCTGCCAATCCATTGGCCAACTTACACTATGGGTTCTAAAAACCAATTCCCATTGACCAAACTGTGGTGCTTCTCAATTTGGGGTCTCACTCCCCCGATTCATCTCCCGGTGCCCTCGCACAATTTCTGGGCTGTGACGTGTAGCTCTCCCAGCAGGTCTACCCACCTGCACACCTCCACCACTGCAGTTGCCACCCGAGCTTACCTAGCTCCTCACCCTAACCTAACTAACTGGGGAAAGCCCCTCCTGGCTCTGTCACCCCACTCGGTGCCCTCTGGCACTGGGCTACCCGGGTCCGTCCTCCGAATCCTCGGGCCCCATCCACAACAACTACTACCGGCTCCCAGAGCCCACCTGTGGCCTCACCTGGCCGACATCCTCACAGTGGTGGAGTGCCCAAACCAACTACACACACTAACAGGCTACACGCCCAGCCATTTCCACAACACTAATGCACCCATCCAAAGACCATTCTTTCACCCGCACCACAGATGCCAATATCCAACCACAATTTACCTATACCCTCTACCTAACACTTACACTACCCGCCCCGGGTATTCGTGATGGGGGTCCACTCTTCCCCCATTCACACCTTCGCACCATCCACTCCACTCCACAATTTCCACCATACTCACTCCACGACCATCCATTCCAATACTCCATATATTCCACACTACCATTTATTCCACATAGCCACATACACCTGTTGTTGCACACCTGTGCAATCACCTGGTGCCACCTGCACCCTCCTCCTCTTCCTGGACCAGTTGGTCAACACAACACACATCACCACTACTCCCTCATACACTGCTCCACACACCTGTTCAGTTGCACACCTGTGCAATCACACCTGTTCACCCTCACCTGTTCAATCTTCACACACACGGCATCATCTCATCTAACTACTCCCCTCTGAAACTTGCGCTTCCCAGTCGTCCCTTTAAACTATTGCGCTCCCACGTCATTATCATCCACACTAAACTACCTGTGTCCCCACTACAGGTATCAGTCACTAACTAATCTTAACGTTACCTAATGTCATCTCTTCTAGGGCCCTACACACGATATCCTAACCCACCCGGGCTAGTTTTCACTGCCATACACCCCATAAGCTATAGCGCATTTGCCCCACTGTGAGGGATGGTGGATTTGCCATCCCACCACATCGGGGAGGTCCTACTATCAATTTCGCTCGTCCAAATTCAACAAATCAAAAATTTGTCCTTTACTGCTAATCACCGTACCAATCATCAAATTTTGCTTTTTTTCTAATTTTGAGTCCAAAACACTATCCTCATCACCCGTCTACTTATTACATCCTCTCGGTGCGCCAATTCACGTCTACAGCCCGGCTTCGTACAGCCGAGCAATGAACGCGGGTCGTTTTGTGCCAGCGGCTGGATACGTCCCGCATTCGGGGCAGGGACGGGGGCTTACCCGGGCCGAGATCCCACGCACCACCTCGGCGTGGAGCCATCCAATGTCCCGATCTCGACCTGCCGGCACGTCTCAATAGAAAGTGGTCGCCATGACGACCCTTCCTATCGGGCTGCCCGCTCCGCCTATTGGAGCCCGGATGCGGCCGTTCCACGCGAGGCCCAGCGTGGATCGCGCACGGCGGTCCTTTCGAACCCGCCGTGGCTCGGATCCCCGCTGGTTCTCGCGGCACGCGAAGCCCGGCACGCACCGAGGGCCCGATTCGGCTATAAGTCGTTCTAACCTCTAACCCGGTTACCGTCGATGCTTCACCTGCATGCTTACAAGCATACGCTACCCCTTTCTTGCTCATACTTCCAGCTGTTCCCATGCTCCTCGTACCTTTCCTTACACACCTCGGTACACTCATTCCGCTCACCGACTTGGTCACACACCTGACCACCGAACACCTTGGCACACATTCGTCGCTCGCACACCTCACCAACACACCTCTTCGCGCCCCTTCCTCGGTCACCTCCTCTGTGACCATCACAGGTGTGCTTTCACCTGCACACCCAACCACGTGCCTCACGACCAACTCAAGTGTGCATTCCCACACACGCTCTACCATTCCAGGTGTGCATCCTTCCATGCCAGGTGTACATCCTCGCTCACCTGTCACAACCAACTCATGCTCCGTGTCACTCTCACTACTCTCACCTCCACTCTCGGTCGCGCACTCACCCTTACTCTCGACAGCGCACTCTTTCCCCATGCACCTGTCCGTTACACACCTTTCTCACGCACACTCTTGCGCACACTCTCCCGTTACATCCTCTGTAACACTCACCACAGGCGTGCATTCTCCCTTACTCTTGACAGCATGCACTTCCCCCATGCACCCGTCCGTTACACACCTTTCTCGCGCATCCTCTCGCGCACACTCTTTCGTTACTTCCTCCGTAACACTTACCACACCGCGCTTCCATGTACCCCCTCGCACACGCGCTTCGACCAACTCACTCTTGACGGCACACTCACTCCTCGGCGTGCACTTTTTCCTCACACACCCCATGGTCGGACATTCTCGCACACCTCTTTTTTCGCACACCAGACCTGTCGCACACTTCACCAACGGCCTTTCACGAACACCCGGATCCAAACCAATCCCCAATCCGACTGAAGCTTTCCTCACCTCATGTACATTTCCGATTATATCGCCACTCACCTTGGCACCTCGTCTCCGCACCTCCTTTGCCACCTGCAAACTCTTTATTTGGTTAGTGAGCAGCACATCATGAGTTGAGCACCGACCTTGTACCAATTCCATTACCTCCTCCTGGATTTCTCTCTTAGTTTCTGTCCGTCTCTTCTTAATTTCACTCACCTCTTCTTCCACTTCTTCTAATTTTTGTTTAACCTCTTTTATTTCTCGGTGTGTCTCCTCAAGTTCGTCCTCTAAGGCTACCGTGACCGTCTCTATGTGCATCCTCACCTGCCGGTCCTTAGTCTCCATTATCTCTGTCACCTCGTCCACCCTCATTGTCAGTTCCTCACGTACCATCTGACATTGCCTCTGTGTCGCTATTAATTCGTTTTTAATTTCTTTTTGTGTCGCCTTTAACCCTCCTAGTACCACAGTGTTCCTTTGAACCTGCTCCACTAACTCCGTTTGTCCCTCTGTCAGCTGTTCCACCTCCTCCGTCAGGTCCTCTATGCCCCCTTGTAACTTCGCCGTATTATTTCTCACCTCTTTCTCCATACGCTTCTCACCTCGCTTTACCTCCTCGCATAGCCCCGAAACCTCCTCACTCACACCTCGTCGTATCTCCTCTTTCATCTCCTCCCTTTCTTTTGTAGATGCCGCCCTCATCTGTCCCAATTCATCCCTCTGAGCATCCAATTTGGTTTCTACCCCGATTTTTACCTCCTCTATCTGCTCTCCCATTTGTTTAATTTCTCGGGCGGATTGCTCCCCTATCTCCCGCAATTTGTCCTCCATCCTATTTTCTAACCCCATTAACCCATTTTTCACCCCCTCTAACTGATTCTCCTGGGCAGCCATTCTATTTTCCACCCCCGTTAACCCATGTTTTAATCCCTCACCGGTACCCCTCGCTTCGTCCCTCATTACCCCCATTTGGCTTCCCATTACCCCCAATTGCTCACCCTGAGCATCCATCCGGTTCCCCAAGTCATTCCTCAGGTCTTCACTTGTCTGGACCATGAGCGCCCTTATTTGTATCATAAAGAGGTCCAAATTCATCGGTGCTGCTACGGTCACGGGCGCGGCTAGATTTGGCGCCACAATAACCATGTGCGCGAGGGCGCCATTTTGTGCGCCTGATACCTCCTCAACCACCTCCTCATTGTTATCCTCTACTTCGTCCCTCTGATCCTGGGTTACTCCTAACCCCTCCTCTAGCTCACCCACCTGCATCCGATCGCCTTGACCAGCCATGGCGCGATTTCAAAGTTCAGGTTTTGTAAAACAAAACAAATTTTGGCCGCTCCAAATTTTGACCAATTTTTTTTTTAGATGTTTTAAAAATTTGGTTCGGGCCCCGAATCTCACTCCCAGACACCAATTGCTACTGATCGCGGTTTAGATGGTATGATGGGCCGAGCGGATGGTCCAACCGCGACCGAACAGTTACTCCCCGATTAGAACCCGATTCTACCCGACGTTGACCAGATCGCACCGCGGCTGCTCAATGAGGGAAAAGACTAAAACGACGAATGCAAAGAGGAAAACGAAGGCAAAGAAAGGTTTGGAAATACTACTGAATTTATTGACTATTTACACACATAAGCAAAAAGAAAGCAGTCACGTTTATTTACAAGCACATAAGACGCAGGTGACACAGTGCAAATACTAGCTTACCTACAGACTTAATTAAATACCCAGGGACAGAACAAACAGAACAAACTCACGTACACAAGAAGGATGGAATGGCAGGAGGTGGATGGCTGGAGGGAGAGGGAGGTCCAAGGGGGTCCTGCAGCACAACCGGCGCGGTTAGCAGCCGCCGTTCCTTCACGGCCCTGCTCCAAACCGCCGTTCAGGCCCCCAAGCTGCTGTTGTGGCTGCTGTGGATGTCGCGTGCTTTGCCAGGCCTTGTCCGACTCGTCTGGTCCAAACCCTCAACTCTTTCTTGGTCCACTCACTCTTTACCACCGACTCCTCACCGCAACCAACGCAACCAACTGACCACCACCACCGACTCCTCACCGCAACCAACGCAACCAACTGACCACCGACTCCACTGACTGACTCCTCACGACTCTCTCTGGCAACCGACTCACGACTCACTTTTGCGCGCGCCTTTTATAGCGCCTCTAGCGATCAAGCCGCCGGCCTTCCTGACACGCCCATCGGGGTGCTCACCTCGGCCCTGGTTGGTCGCGCGACCCTCTGGCTCCGCCCTTGATGATGACGGGCGGGCACGCCTTTCTTCTCCGACGAGAGCACATGTTCAATGGTGGTTTTGGAGGGGAGGTAATATGGGCAATCGAGGCTCGGCAATGACGAAAGGGGATGTGAAGGAAATGGGGATTTTGGGGATGGGAATGAAAGGGGATCTATTCTCTTTCACTGGTGCAATGGAGTACTTCAATTAATGGGAGACACAGCCTTACCCTAAAACACAGAATAAGAGATAACTATCAACAGGGGTATTCTATTACTTGGCTGACGTGTATGCTTGTGGACTAATTATGGGATGCCCTTTCACCTTTACACAGCTCCGGAGGCAGGGGGCGCAGAATAAACAATAATAACAACAATACAGCACACAATAAAAAAATATACAGTCCTCATCTCCGCAACAATATGTATATATATATATATATATATATATATATATATATACGTATATATATGTATATATATATATATATACGTATATATATATATAGATAGATATATATATATATATTGTTGTGGATATGAGAATTTTTTTTTTTTTAATTGTATAGTAAATTGTTGTAAATATCACCCTCTGTAAAATGTAATGATTCCTTGTAAATACCTCCGTAGTGTAAAGGTCAAAGGGCGTCTCGGTAGTTATTCCATAAACACCACATTGCAGGACCCGATAAAACCCTTGTTCAGTAGCTTATAACTTATTATGTGTCTTAGGGTAAGGCTGGGTCATTCCATGTCAAATCATCAAAGAATCTGCCGTCATCTCTCAGATTTTTGTAAAACTTTGGGAACCAATTGGGACCCATGAAAAACAGCTAGAACTCAAATATTTTTGCTAACAGCCTCTTAATTAGTGAGATACAGGTTAACGAACTTTGGACTAATTAGCGCGATGTCGCGAATTCAAATGGCCATATCTCTAAAAGTATAACACCTAGAGAGCTGGTTTTGGTGTCATTTTAAAGGTATTTTCATGCCCTATAAATTTGTCTGGGCAACATTTTCCTACCTCCAATCACAAAAAAGTTATCACAAAATATAAACTTCAATCGTGAATCCAAAAGGAATGTATCCTTCAAATTTCCTCAAATTCATCCCAGATGTACCTTATGATGTCAAGAAGCTTCCACATAAGTTTTGTGATGGGCACTCCAATAGTTTCTGAGATATGAGCAATAATGTACATGTACGTATGGCATATAGGTTCGAAAATCAGCATTTGTAATGTATTATACAATCATTCTAACCTAGCCATGACAGGGAACACAGGGAACAACCATCAATTGCTTTGAAGTATCATATACTTTCATTTTCAACTGGGCCTGAGGGGAATTCTCATCTGGGGAATTCCAACTGGGATTTCCCATGTGGGTAATTCGAGGTGATGCAACTTTCACAGTCTAAGATCCCCAGGGAAAGTCCAAGTTGGCTTAGTGTAATGCTTAGGCCTGCCACCAACAGAAATTGGCAGTTCACTTCTGAAGGAGCTGCAGAAAAATGACGACTGCCAAGGAAAAGTTCATCTTGAAGCAGAAATCCTGCTGCAATCCCTTTGGAGCTCATGAAAAACCAAAGTCGTCTGGCTTGAGAGCTGTTAGCCAAAAAGCCATAGCCGCTCATCCAAGCCTCAAACTGCAAAGTGCACAGAAAATCTGTACCCAGTGTCGTAAGAAACTGGCAAAAAGACAACCAGGTGTGGTAGAGACTCAGAGTGAAATACCATTACCAGTGACCAGCAGCCCTATTAGCAGTAGTGAGGACAATGATGGTGGAGGTGAATCACCAATACCAGGCAGTTCAGGGGAGTTTGAATTTCATTCTCCTGAAATGGAACTGAATACACTGAATGAGTCTTTGGGATTGATTGGAGAATCACCTATTCCAAAAAAGAGACTTGCTGCAGATAAATATGTGAAATCCAAAACCAAGAAAATCGGTGACACTGTGAAGAAAAAATTGGAAATCGCGACAGGATTGCCATCTAACAAACTCCAGGATGCAGGACAGGAGATGATAGAACAACTCAAGCACAAGTTTGAATCAAGTTTGAATCAAGTTTGAAACTTACACCTGGGATGATCGATCACAATGTCTCAGCCATAACTGGTTATGTTACAGTGGATTATGATGGTCACTGGTGGGTTGCATGTGTCATGGAACATACCCCAGAGAGGCATGAGGTGGATGTTAAGTTCCTCCATCCACATGGACCATCCCCATCATATACATTTCCGGAACCAGCAGACCCTCTCACTATTGACTACCAGGATGTGCTTACTACTGTTGAACCAACCACTGCAACTGGAAGGACATATTGTATTTCCAAGAAAGAAACAAGTGCTGCTGTTGCTGCATTGAAGAGGAAATTGAAAGCCTAAGTCAGGTTAGTGAACACTGTGTACTTGAACTCACTTATTGATTGTATAATACATTACAAATGCTGATTTTCGAACCTATATGCCATACGTACATGTACATTATTGCTCATATCTCAGAAACTATTGGAGTGCCCATCACAAAATTTATGTGGAAGCTTCTTGACATCATAAGGTACCTCTGGGATGAATTTGAGGAAATTTGAAGGATACATTTTTTGGGGACTCACAATTGAAGTTTATATTTTGTGATAACTTTTTTGTGGTTGGAGGTAGGAAAATGTTGCCCAGACAAATTCATAGGGCATGAAAATACCTTTAAAATGACACCAAAACCAGCTCTCTAGGTGTTATACTTTTAGAGATATGGCCATTTGAATTCGCGACGTCGCGCTAATTAGTCCAAAGTTCGTTAGTCTGTATCTCACTAATTAAGAGGCTGTTAGCAAAAATATTTGAGTTCTTGCCGTTTTTCATGGGTCCCAATTGGTTCCCAAAGTTTTACATAAATCTGAGAGATGACGGCAGATTCTTTGATGATTTGACATGGAATGACCCGGCTGTGTCTCCCATTAATTTAAATACTCCATTGCACCAAGTGAAATAAGAATAGGTCCCCTTTCATTTCATTTCAATGGCCAACTGCATTTTGGGCGGTTTTCTTCAACCACCATTGGCCACGAGGCAGGGTTGGGGAAGAAAGGCGTGTCTCCACCTCGTCATAGAGGGGAGGAGTGAGCCAGCCCCGAACAACCAACCGAGCACGAGGGGTTTGGTTTGAGAGGGCGGAGGAAGAGCGTTTGGGGGAGGTTCGCAAAGGTTGAGGGGCGGGGCCTATATAACCCGCCGCGGGGGCGTTCCCCAAGGAGATGCGCTTTTACTGAGTCCAAGAGATGAGCGGGAGAGAAGTGAGAGAAAGGCTGAGCTGAGCTGCGTGGAGAGGTACACGAAAAGGAAGGGTCCAAGAGAAAGCCGAGGAGCTTTTACGAAGCAAGCTACACGAGAGATACAGCCGAGGAGTGCAGCCCCGTTTCAACCAGCCATGTGAAGCCCTGAAGGTGTGCGCTGTAAAGCGGTTTACAACGCGCTGCCGGGTTCTCGCTTCCCGCCCGGAGTGGACCTGCTCGCTGTGCCCTGTGATCCCACCTGCTCATCCTTTCCAGCCATTCCTGCCCGCAAGTTCCCCATTTTGCCTACGTGAGTTTGTTATGTTTGTTCTGTCCTGGGTAGGTAATTAAGCTTGTATAAGGAATTCACTGTGTCACCTGCATCTCATGTCCCTGTAAATAATCGTGACTGCTCTTTTTGCTTATGTGTGTAAATAATAATAAACCCAGTTACTCTTCTGTACGTCTTCTTCCTCTTTGCATTCGGTCGCTTTAGAGTTTTCCAGATTGAGTATCTGTGGCGCGATACGGCCAACGTTTGGGTTGAATCGGGTTTAGTCGGGGAATAACTGTTCTACCGCGGTTACACCACCGCTCGGTAAAAATAACATCTAATCCGCGGACCGTAACAATATATATATATATATATATATATACATACATATATACAGACTCAAATACAAACAATGGGAAAATATTACTGTAAAAATAAATATGTGTTTGTGTGGCCCTTATCTCGAATCAGCTCTTGAACCTCGTCATGAATCGTCAAAACCCTATCATGTCCTTGGCGGTAAAACCGCAGGCTGCACTGCCATGGGCGCAAACTAGGCCTCGCGCGCACTCCGCTCACTCCTGGCTTCATGCGCGAAGCGAACAGGCTGCGCCCGTCCACTAGTCTCTGCTCGGGAAACCGCAGTTCTCATTCCGCAGTTCCTCCTCCTCATGATCACGATGAAGATGTCGGAAGACGACTGTTCACCACCGGATCCAGCAACCGAGAGATACAAAATCGTGGCTGCTCCCAATCAATGTCCCTCGCTCAAGAGTGCACCGTATGTCTCCCTGTTCTTTAAGAATGCGGCTCCTCTGGAGCACCCCAACACAAGAGAGAAAGCTACAAGGAAAGCGAAAGAAGACGAGAGACAAAATGTCGGGACACGGCTGTTCGTGATGAATCTTCCTTCCGAAAGATCAACAAGAAAGAGCAATCATACATTGCAGACCCTCGCCAGGATGTGCTTTAGAGGTTTTTAAGGCTTTTGTGTTAAAACAAATATGGCGGCCGAACCTTGTGACCGATGACGTCATCATTTTTTTTTTATCCACCAATTTAGCCCTGGATTAGGCTCAATAAATTTCATCTTGGTCGGATGAAGTTTTGTACTTTTCGAATTATTATGTCATAATGAAGGCACCTATGACATCATCATTAACAGATATTATTCCACATGAAGAGTTCTTTACAATGAGCCATGTCTCAATTTTTTCTATGCAGCGCTTTCGGAGATATAGAGGTGCAAGGTTTTTCGGTTTTTCCAAGATGGCGGCCGAGCCACGTGACCTATGACGTCATAATTATCATTAATAATTCTACAGGTTGAGTTGCACCTATGGTTAAAATTTCCTGTCGATCGGAGCAACAGTTGCAGAGAAAATCATATTTATTATGTGCAGACAAACAAACAGACAAACAGACTCAAATGCTATACCCTCTCCTCTGGCGAGGGTAATAACACTAATAAGCGACTGTTCGCTATGGGATCCAGAACGAGAAGAAGAAAATGTCAGCCGAGCGTTACTTTATAGTCAAGGCTCTGACGTCATCTCACGACGTCTCCGTGTCTGCTCCTATCAGTGAGTTCTATTTTACCAGTCCTTGTGCCAATCAAATCCCAGACCAATCACTGCTCTTCGGGGCATGACTCCATTGCCCAGCCTGATTGAGGTTGTGATGTAGCGGCTGCGGCACCAGCGGTAGTGTTCGATGCCTGGTTTCCGGTTGGTTTTTAATTAGTGTCATTAATTATGGTGTCGATTGCTTGGCTTGGCTATGGTGTGTAGTGCGGTGTCATAAGGAGCACAGGAAAAGCATACAGAGGCCATTACATACAGGGGATTAATTTACCCATAATCCCTCACTAATTAACAAACCCCACCCCTCTCATGGGGACGAAGATACAAGCTCTTCCACGACATATGGTCTACACAAATTTCCTACTTATTACATGGGGTTTCTTCCTCTTCAAGACAGTCGGAGCACACTACCTATGCATTTTCTACCTGGACTAAGGTCCGTCTCCGCTCACTTTTATCAGACCGCCTCTTGTCAGATGTCCTCGCTTCTTCTCCAACCAGTGCGTCGCATCTTGCCTGTCTTTTGCGCCCTCCTCACTGATTGGCCGAGCGTCTCGCGCCTTTGGTGTTGTGTCATCGGTCGGTGGCCAATCAGTATGGAACATCCTTCGCCTTCCTTACTCTCCAATCGGCTCCCTGGTTGTTACTCGCCCCTCCTCTGGCCAATCACGAGTTCTCCTGGGCGTGTCTCTCAGCCTGCCTGTTCGATGTCTGCTTGCCATGGCGCCGCAGTGCGTGGTCGCTTCCTGTTTATTCCTCCAGTCAGGTTTTATTATGAGAGAGAAGTTAATTAGTGTGTATGCGCTAATGGGCCTAACTAATGTATATGAGTGCATTGCCATACGGGACACCGGAATGATCACAGAGGGGTCGACGTACAATGGAATCTTACCCTTATGCCCTAATTCGAGTAAACAAGCCCCGCCCCCTCATGGCGGGGACACAGACACAAGCTTAATCCGACAATCGGGCTGGACAGGTCCCTGACTTATTTACATCTACCTGGATCTATATATATACCCCGACCCAAATTAAATAACAATATACATATATATATATATATATATATATATATATATATATATATATATATATATATATATATATATATATATATATATATACTAGACGACCCATGACCCGTTGGGTCAATGTTATTTAATATATAATTAAGGGGTTACCATGGTTACAGTGGGGGTCAAAGGTCAACCTATGGTGAAGATATATAATTTTCTCACACTTTCTAATAGAGAGGCAAAATGCCATATAAAACTAAATTTACTGGTTCTAATTGCTTTTATTTATCAATCCTCACATAGAAGAGCAGTTTTTAATAATGAGCAGTGAGGAGAAGACCCCTCAGCCAATGATGCCACCCTGCAGCCAAAGATGTGACCCCTCAGCCAATGATGTTACCCCTCAGCCAATGATGCCACCCCTCAGCCAATGATGTGACCCCTCAGCCAATGATGCTACACCTCAGCCAATGATGCTACCCCTCAGCCAATGATGCTACCCCTCAGCCAATGATGCTACCCCTCAGCCAATGATGCTACCCCTCAGCCAATGATGCTACCCCTCAGCCAATGATGCTACCCCTCAGCCAATGATGTTGCCCCTCAGCCAATGATGCTACCCCTCAGCCAATGATGCTACCCCTCAGCCAATGATGCTACCCCTCAGCCAATGATGCTACCCCTCAGCCAATGATGCTACCCCTCAGCCAATGATGCTACCCCTCAGCCAATGATGCTACCCCTCAGCCAATGATGCTACCCCTCAGCCAATGATGCTACCCCTCAGCCAATGATGCTACCCCTCAGCCAATGATGCTACCCCTCAGCCAATGATGCTACCCCTCAGCCAATGATGCTACCCCTCAGCCAATGATGCTACACCTCAGCCAAAGATGCTACACCTCAGCCAATGATGCTACCCCTCAGCCAATCTATCTTCAAACTGGTTGAATGACTGATTTTTATATTGCAGGCACCTGTAACTCACCGCAGGTGAGTTCAATTCCAAAGTAAAGGAGAACAACCTGCTTAAAATCTAATTATTTCTAACAACTTCGAAAAGGTGCCAATAGTATTGTCCAGGCCTTTTAGGATTTCCGTGTGGAATAAGATAGGATTTAGCGATTTTTTTCAGCTTTTTTTGTTTTGATCCACTGCAAACCAAAGAAATACAAATGAAGAGTTCAGGCGCAAAAACCGATAAACGCCATTTTTGATGAAACTGAACTATGTTTACCGAAGTATATGTTTCAATACCTCCGTTTCAGTAGGCAAATCATTTTCTCCCAAAACCCGATCGCGTCCACGTATTTTAAGATACAGCCCATGTCATTTTGATGGGTTTCACCTGGAATGCACAGCAGAAAATCTTGATTTTCTCATTTCAGCAAAAATGGATATATCTGTTTTTGCATCTGAACTCTTCAAATGTGGATACAAAAATATGTTTTTAATTTCAACAATTTTCTGGAATAAATGGTGCATCATTTGAAAAAAGTGCAAGGGTCCCAATATTTTTGGCCACCACTGTATGTATATATATATATATATTTGTGCAGCGTCTGTGCTGTCCTGTGTTGTGTTGTCACTGAACTACTTTCTCAAACTTTTGTGAAATCGTACCAAACTTCTGGTATGCACATATCTCTCCCGTCGGTATGTCCTAAGCGTATTTTTCTTTAAAAAAATCCAATTTTGTTTTTTTTTGGGGGGGGGGGGGGGGGGGAGTTTTTTGGGGAATTTTTTTTTTTCAACTTAAGTTTTCAACTTCAATTGTTTCTAAAATGTGATATCACGTATATTACAAATACATTTGTGCAAAATAATTGTTTGAATTATGATTGGTTTAAACCATGACAAAACGGCAACTCGGGTACAGTCATTTATCTATACTAGGGCATGCCCGTACTATATATATATCTAAAATTATATCCCCCCCCTCTATTTACATGAAATGGTTTGGTCCATTCGCCTAGGACGTGCCCGTACGTGGGTGCCCGTTCCTTGCCAAAAAAAAAAAAAAAAATGTCTTCGCCCATGCATGCATGGGCGTGCCCATGGGCCCATGGGCGTGCCCGTAAGTGCGTGAT
Source organism: Myxine glutinosa (assembly GCF_964187855.1). NCBI lineage: Eukaryota > Metazoa > Chordata > Myxini > Myxiniformes > Myxinidae > Myxine > Myxine glutinosa. Next base: position 119,254 of record NW_027616516.1, on the reverse strand, counting down.
GTGACCGTACAATGAATGTATCGTCCCGACGCCGCAGCTCGGATGGCGCTGCAGTTAATCGGGCCTGTATCGGCAGAGTTATTATAAACGTGTACTACAATCGATCGTACCTTACAGCGTCTGCTCGCCACGTTCAGCATCAGTACGTCGTCACTATGACTATCCGTAAGTCCGGAAGTGACGTCCTCATTTGACTGTCCGGAAGGTCGCATATCGCAGTTACGATGAATCGCAAATTAGTTTTAATTAGTTTTAAAACATAGTTTAACGCCAACATAGTTTGCCAACGTGAAATAAATGAATACGCTCTCAAATGTGCCGTCCGAGGCAGAGTCTGTTTGGCACGTTCGGCACATGTGATAGCTCACTGCTCTCTGATTGGTTGAATCGTTTTTTGGACATAGCTCGGTAACTACTTCTCCGATTAATATGAAACCTTGAAAAGGCACATCCTCAGGTCCCCAGCAATATACCTGGCAAGTTTCAAGTATATTGGACCCGTGGTTGTCGAGAAACAGCGGTCACAGACACACAGACATACACACAGACAAACACACACACAGAGATTACTGGAATTATAGATAGACTAGGACGTGCCCGTACGTGGGTGCCCGTTCGGAAAAACATTCCAAACCGCGTGGCAGTAACGACCACAGAACCCCCCCCCCCTCTATTTACATGAAATGGTTTGGTCCATTTGCAAAGCCAAAGCGAACGACCACAGAACCCCCCCCCCTCTATTTACATGAATGGTTTGGTCCATTCGCAAAGCCAAAGCGAACGGCGAACGGCTAAATCGCCATAGCTCGGTAACTACTTCTCCGATTAATATGAAACCTTGAAAAGGCACATCCTCAGGTCCCCAGCAATATACCTGGCAAGTTTCAAGTATATCGGACCCGTGGTTGTCGAGAAACAGCGGTCACAGACAAACACACACACACACACACACACACACACAGACACACACACACACAGAGATTACTGGAATTATAGATAGATATCTACACATCTGGGCAGTGTTGTGTTGTCACTTAACGACTCCCTCAAACTTTTGTTTACGTGGTTGTGAAGTTTTTAATAACGATGTGGTGGTTTTGAATCACGTGATGGTGAGGTATTTTGAATTATGTGGTGGTGAGGTGTTTTTAAATCACATGGTGGTGAGGTGTTTTTAATTATGTGGTGGTGAGGTGTTTTTAATTATGTGGTGGTGAGGTGTTTTGAATTAGTTGGTGATGAGGTGTTTTGAATTACTTGGTGGTGAGGTGTTTTTAAATGACGTGCTGGTGAGGTGTTTTTAATTTCGTGGCTGTGAGGTGTTTTTATTACGTGTTTTATGGCTGTGAGGTGTTTTTATTATGGGTTTTATGGCTGTGAGGTGTTTTTATTACGTGTTTTATGGCTGTGAGGTGTTTTTATTACGTGTTTTATGGCTGTGAGGTGTTTTTATTACGTGTTTTATGGCTGTGAGGTGTTTTTATTACGTGTTTTATGGCTGTGAGGTGTTTTTAATTTCGTGGCTGTGAGGTGTTTTTATTACGTGTTTTATGGCTGTGAGGTGTTTTTATTACGGGTTTTATGGCTGTGAGGTGTTTTTATTACGTGTTTTATGGCTGTGAGGTGTTTTTATTACGTGTTTTATGGCTGTGAGGTGTTTTTATTACGTGTTTTATGGCTGTGAGGTGTTTTTATTACGTGTTTTATGGCTGTGAGGTGTTTTTATTACGTGTTTTATGGCTGTGAGGTGTTTTTATTACGTGTTTTATGGCTGTGAGGTGTTTTTGTTTCGTGTTTTATGGCTGTGAGGTATTTTTATTACATGTTTTATGGATGTGAGGTGTTTTTATTTTCGTGGTTGTGAGGTGTTTTTATTACGTGTTTTATGGCTGAGGTGTTTTTATTTTCGTGGTTGTGAGGTGTTTTTATTACGTGTTTTATGGCTGTGAGGTGTTTTTATTTTCGTGGCTGTGAGGTGTTTTTATTACGTGTTTTATGGCTGTGAGGTGTTTTTATTTTCGTGGTTGTGAGGTGTTTTTATTACGTGTTTTATGGCTGTGAGGTGTTTTTATTTTCGTGGTTGTGAGGTGCTTTTATTTTCGTGGCTGTGAGGTGTTTTTATTTTCGTGGCTGTGAGGTTTTTATTTTCGTGGTTGTGAGGTGCTTTTATTACGTGTTTTATGGCTGTGAGGTGTTTTTATTTTCGTGGCTGTGAGGTGTTTTTATTACGTGTTTTATGGCTGTGACGTGTTTTTATTTTCGTGGCTGTGAGGTGTTTTTATTACGTGTTTTATGGCTGTGAGGTGTTTTTATTTTCGTGGCTGTGAGGTGTTTTTATTACGTGTTTTATGGCTGTGAGGTTTTTATTTTCGTGGTTGTGAGGTGCTTTTATTACGTGTTTTATGGCTGTGAGGTGTTTTTATTTTCGTGGTTGTGAGGTGTTTTTATTACGTGTTTTATGGCTGTGAGGTTTTTATTTTCGTGGTTGTGAGGTGCTTTTATTACGTGTTTTATGGCTGTGAGGTGTTTTTATTTTCGTGGCTGTGAGGTGTTTTTATTACGTGTTTTATGGCTGTGACGTGTTTTTATTTTCGTGGCTGTGAGGTGTTTTTATTACGTGTTTTATGGCTGTGAGGTGTTTTTATTTTCGTGGCTGTGAGGTGTTTTTATTTTCGTGGCTGTGAGGTGTTTTTATTTTCGTGGCTGTGAGGTGTTTTTATTTTCGTGGCTGTGAGGTGTTTTTATTTACGTGGCTGTGAGGTGTTTTTATTTTCGTGGCTGTGAGGTGTTTTTATTTTCGTGGCTGTGAGGTGTTTTTATTTTCGTGGCTGTGAGGTGTTTTTATTTTCGTGGCTGTGAGGTGTTTTTATTTTCGTGGCTGTGAGGTGTTTTTATTACGTGTTTTATGGCTGTGAGGTGTTTTTATTTTCGTGGTTGTGAGGTGTTTTTATTACGTGTTTTATGGCTGTGAGGTGTTTTTATTTTCGTGGCTGTGAGGTGTTTTTATTTTCGTGGCTGTGAGGTGTTTTTATTTTCGTGGCTGTGAGTTGTTTTTATTTTCGTGGCTGTGAGGTGTTTTTATTACGTGTTTTATGGCTGTGAGGTGTTTTTATTTTCGTGGTTGTGAGGTGTTTTTATTACGTGTTTTATGGCTGTGAGGTGTTTTTATTTTCGTGGTTGTGAGGTGCTTTTATTTTCGTGGCTGTGAGGTGTTTTTATTTTCGTGGCTGTGAGGTTTTTATTTTCGTGGTTGTGAGGTGCTTTTATTACGTGTTTTATGGCTGTGAGGTGTTTTTATTTTCGTGGCTGTGAGGTGTTTTTATTTTCGTGGCTGTGAGGTGTTTTTATTTTCGTGGCTGTGAGGTGTTTTTATTTTCGTGGCTGTGAGGTGTTTTTATTTTCGTGGCTGTGAGGTGTTTTTATTTTCGTGGCTGTGAGGTTTTTATTTTCGTGGTTGTGAGGTGCTTTTATTACGTGTTTTATGGCTGTGAGGTGTTTTTATTTTCGTGGTTGTGAGGTCTTTTTATTACGTGTTTTATGGCTGTGAGGTGTTTTTATTTTCGTGGTTGTGAGGTGCTTTTATTACGTGTTTTATGGCTGTGAGGTGTTTTTATTTTCGTGGCTGTGAGGTGTTTTTATTACGTGTTTTATGGCTGTGAGGTGTTTTTATTTTCGTGGCTGTGAGGTGTTTTTATTTTCGTGGCTGTGAGGTGTTTTTATTTTCGTGGCTGTGAGGTGTTTTTATTTTCGTGGCTGTGAGGTGTTTTTATTTTCGTGGCTGTGAGGTGTTTTTATTTTCGTGGCTGTGAGGTTTTTATTTTCGTGGTTGTGAGGTGCTTTTATTACGTGTTTTATGGCTGTGAGGTGTTTTTATTTTCGTGGCTGTGAGGTGTTTTTATTACGTGTTTTATGGCTGTGAGGTGTTTTTATTTTCGTGGCTGTGAGGTGTTTTTATTTTCGTGGCTGTGAGGTGTTTTTATTTTCGTGGCTGTGAGGTGTTTTTATTTTCGTGGCTGTGAGGTGTTTTTATTTTCGTGGCTGTGAGGTGTTTTTATTTTCGTGGCTGTGAGGTGTTTTTATTTTCGTGGTTGTGAGGTGCTTTTATTACGTGTTTTATGGCTGTGAGGTGTTTTTATTTTCGTGGCTGTGAGGTGTTTTTATTTTCGTGGCTGTGAGGTGTTTTTATTTTCGTGGCTGTGAGGTGTTTTTATTACGTGTTTTATGGCTGTGAGGTGTTTTTATTTTCGTGGCTGTGAGGTGTTTTTATTTTCGTGGCTGTGAGGTGTTTTTATTTTCGTGGCTGTGAGGTGTTTTTATTTTCGTGGCTGTGAGGTGTTTTTATTTTCGTGGCTGTGAGGTGTTTTTATTTTCGTGGTTGTGAGGTGCTTTTATTACGTGTTTTATGGCTGTGAGGTGTTTTTATTTTCGTGGCTGTGAGGTGTTTTTATTACGTGTTTTATGGCTGTGAGGTGTTTTTATTTTCGTGGCTGTGAGGTGTTTTTATTTTCGTGGCTGTGAGGTGTTTTTATTTTCGTGGCTGTGAGGTGTTTTTATTTTCGTGGCTGTGAGGTGTTTTTATTTTCGTGGCTGTGAGGTGTTTTTATTTTCGTGGCTGTGAGGTGTTTTTATTTTCGTGGCTGTGAGGTGTTTTTATTTTCGTGGCTGTGAGGTGTTTTTATTTTCGTGGCTGTGAGGTGTTTTTATTTTCGTGGCTGTGAGGTGTTTTTATTTTCGTGGCTGTGAGGTGTTTTTATTTTCGTGGCTGTGAGGTGTTTTTATTTTCGTGGCTGTGAGGTGCTTTTATTTTCGTGGTTGTGAGGTGTTTTTATTACGTGTTTTATGGCTGTGAGGTGTTTTTATTTTCGTGGTTGTGAGGTGCTTTTATTACGTGTTTTATGGCTGTGAGGTGTTTTTATTTTCGTGGCTGTGAGGTGTTTTTATTTTCGTGGCTGTGAGGTGTTTTTATTTTCGTGGTTGTGAGGTGCTTTTATTACGTGTTTTATGGCTGTGAGGTGTTTTTATTTTCGTGGCTGTGAGGTGTTTTTATTTTCGTGGCTGTGAGGTGTTTTTATTTTCGTGGCTGTGAGGTTTTTATTTTCGTGGTTGTGAGGTGCTTTTATTACGTGTTTTATGGCTGTGAGGTGTTTTTATTTTCGTGGCTGTGAGGTGTTTTTATTACGTGTTTTATGGCTGTGAGGTGTTTTTATTTTCGTGGCTGTGAGGTGTTTTTATTTTCGTGGCTGTGAGGTGTTTTTATTTTCGTGGCTGTGAGGTGTTTTTATTTTCGTGGCTGTGAGGTGTTTTTATTTTCGTGGCTGTGAGGTGTTTTTATTTTCGTGGCTGTGAGGTGTTTTTATTTTCGTGGCTGTGAGGTGTTTTTATTTTCGTGGCTGTGAGGTGTTTTTATTTTCGTGGCTGTGAGGTGTTTTTATTTTCGTGGCTGTGAGGTGTTTTTATTTTCGTGGCTGTGAGGTGTTTTTATTTTCGTGGTTGTGAGGTGCTTTTATTACGTGTTTTATGGCTGTGAGGTGTTTTTATTTTCGTGGCTGTGAGGTGTTTTTATTTTCGTGGCTGTGAGGTGTTTTTATTTTCGTGGCTGTGAGGTGTTTTTATTTTCGTGGCTGTGAGGTGTTTTTATTTTCGTGGCTGTGAGGTGTTTTTATTTTCGTGGTTGTGAGGTGCTTTTATTACGTGTTTTATGGCTGTGAGGTGTTTTTATTTTCGTGGCTGTGAGGTGTTTTTATTACGTGTTTTATGGCTGTGAGGTGTTTTTATTTTCGTGGCTGTGAGGTGTTTTTATTTTCGTGGCTGTGAGGTGTTTTTATTTTCGTGGCTGTGAGGTGTTTTTATTTTCGTGGCTGTGAGGTGTTTTTATTTTCGTGGCTGTGAGGTGTTTTTATTTTCGTGGCTGTGAGGTGTTTTTATTTTCGTGGCTGTGAGGTGTTTTTATTTTCGTGGCTGTGAGGTGTTTTTATTTTCGTGGCTGTGAGGTGTTTTTATTTTCGTGGCTGTGAGGTGTTTTTATTTTCGTGGCTGTGAGGTGTTTTTATTTTCGTGGCTGTGAGGTGTTTTTATTTTCGTGGTTGTGAGGTGCTTTTATTACGTGTTTTATGGCTGTGAGGTGTTTTTATTTTCGTGGCTGTGAGGTGTTTTTATTACGTGTTTTATGGCTGTGAGGTGTTTTTATTTTCGTGGCTGTGAGGTGTTTTTATTACGTGTTTTATGGCTGTGAGGTGTTTTTATTTTCGTGGCTGTGAGGTGTTTTTATTTTCGTGGTTGTGAGGTGCTTTTATTACGTGTTTTATGGCTGTGAGGTGTTTTTATTTTCGTGGCTGTGAGGTGTTTTTATTACGTGTTTTATGGCTGTGAGGTGTTTTTATTTTCGTGGCTGTGAGGTGTTTTTATTTTCGTGGCTGTGAGGTGTTTTTATTTTCGTGGCTGTGAGGTGTTTTTATTTTCGTGGCTGTGAGGTGTTTTTATTTTCGTGGCTGTGAGGTGTTTTTATTTTCGTGGCTGTGAGGTGCTTTTATTTTCGTGGCTGTGAGGTGTTTTTATTTTCGTGGCTGTGAGGTGTTTTTATTTTCGTGGCTGTGAGGTGTTTTTATTTTCGTGGCTGTGAGGTGTTTTTATTTTCGTGGCTGTGAGGTGTTTTTATTTTCGTGGCTGTGAGGTGTTTTTATTTTCGTGGCTGTGAGGTGTTTTTATTTTCGTGGCTGTGAGGTGTTTTTATTTTCGTGGTTGTGAGGTGTTTTTATTACGTGTTTTATGGCTGTGAGGTGTTTTTATTTTCGTGGCTGTGAGGTGTTTTTATTACGTGTTTTATGGCTGTGAGGTGTTTTTATTTTCGTGGCTGTGAGGTGTTTTTATTTTCGTGGCTGTGAGGTGTTTTTATTTACGTGGCTGTGAGGTGTTTTTATTTTCGTGGCTGTGAGGTGTTTTTATTTTCGTGGCTGTGAGGTGTTTTTATTTTCGTGGCTGTGAGGTGTTTTTATTTTCGTGGCTGTGAGGTGTTTTTATTTTCGTGGCTGTGAGGTGTTTTTATTTTCGTGGCTGTGAGGTGTTTTTATTTTCGTGGCTGTGAGGTGTTTTTATTTTCGTGGCTGTGAGGTGTTTTTATTTTCGTGGCTGTGAGGTGTTTTTATTTCCGTGGTTGTGAGGTGCTTTTATTACGTGTTTTATGGCTGTGAGGTGTTTTTATTTTCGTGGCTGTGAGGTGTTTTTATTACGTGTTTTATGGCTGTGAGGTGTTTTTATTTTCGTGGCTGTGAGGTGTTTTTATTTTCGTGGCTGTGAGGTGTTTTTATTTTCGTGGCTGTGAGGTGTTTTTATTTTCGTGGTTGTGAGGTGCTTTTATTACGTGTTTTATGGCTGTGAGGTGTTTTTATTTTCGTGGCTGTGAGGTGTTTTTATTTTCGTGGTTGTGAGGTGCTTTTATTACGTGTTTTATGGCTGTGAGGTGTTTTTATTTTCGTGGCTGTGAGGTGTTTTTATTTTCGTGGCTGTGAGGTGTTTTTATTTTCGTGGTTGTGAGGTGTTTTTATTACGTGTTTTATGGCTGTGAGGTGTTTTTATTTTCGTGGCTGTGAGGTGTTTTTATTTTCGTGGCTGTGAGGTGTTTTTATTTTCGTGGCTGTGAGGTGTTTTTATTTTCGTGGCTGTGAGGTGTTTTTATTTTCGTGGCTGTGAGGTGTTTTTATTTTCGTGGCTGTGAGGTGTTTTTATTTTCGTGGCTGTGAGGTGTTTTTATTTTCGTGGCTGTGAGGTGTTTTTATTTTCGTGGCTGTGAGGTGTTTTTATTTTCGTGGCTGTGAGGTGTTTTATTTTCGTGGCTGTGAGGTGCTTTTATTTTCGTGGTTGTGAGGTGCTTTTATTACGTGTTTTATGGCTGTGAGGTGTTTTTATTTTCGTGGCTGTGAGGTGTTTTTATTACCTGTTTTATGGCTGTGAGGTGTTTTTATTTTCGTGGCTGTGAGGTGTTTTTATTTTCGTGGTTGTGAGGTGCTTTTATTACGTGTTTTATGGCTGTGAGGTGTTTTTATTTTCGTGGCTGTGAGGTGTTTTTATTACGTGTTTTATGGCTGTGAGGTGTTTTTATTTTCGTGGCTGTGAGGTGTTTTTATTTTCGTGGCTGTGAGGTGTTTTTATTTTCGTGGCTGTGAGGTGTTTTTATTTTCGTGGCTGTGAGGTGTTTTTATTTTCGTGGCTGTGAGGTGTTTTTATTTTCGTGGTTGTGAGGTGCTTTTATTACGTGTTTTATGGCTGTGAGGTGTTTTTATTTTCGTGGCTGTGAGGTGTTTTTATTTTCGTGGTTGTGAGGTGCTTTTATTACGTGTTTTATGGCTGTGAGGTGTTTTTATTTTCGTGGCTGTGAGGTGTTTTTATTACGTGTTTTATGGCTGTGAGGTGTTTTTATTTTCGTGGTTGTGAGGTGCTTTTATTACGTGTTTTATGGCTGTGAGGTATTTTTATTACATGTTTTATGGCTGTGAGGTGTTTTTATTTTCGTGGCTGTGAGGTGTTTTTATTTTCGTGGCTGTGAGGTGTTTTTATTTTCGTGGCTGTGAGGTGTTTTTATTTTCGTGGCTGTGAGGTGTTTTATTTTCGTGGCTGTGAGGTGCTTTTATTTTCGTGGTTGTGAGGTGCTTTTATTACGTGTTTTATGGCTGTGAGGTGTTTTTATTTTCGTGGCTGTGAGGTGTTTTTATTACCTGTTTTATGGCTGTGAGGTGTTTTTATTTTCGTGGCTGTGAGGTGTTTTTATTTTCGTGGTTGTGAGGTGCTTTTATTACGTGTTTTATGGCTGTGAGGTGTTTTTATTTTCGTGGCTGTGAGGTGTTTTTATTACGTGTTTTATGGCTGTGAGGTGTTTTTATTTTCGTGGCTGTGAGGTGTTTTTATTACGTGTTTTATGGCTGTGAGGTGTTTTTATTTTCGTGGCTGTGAGGTGTTTTTATTTTCGTGGCTGTGGTGTTTTTATTTTCGTGGCTGTGAGGTGTTTTTATTTTCGTGGTTGTGAGGTGCTTTTATTACGTGTTTTATGGCTGTGAGGTGTTTTTATTTTCGTGGCTGTGAGGTGTTTTTATTTTCGTGGCTGTGGTGTTTTTATTTTCGTGGCTGTGAGGTGTTTTTATTTTCGTGGTTGTGAGGTGCTTTTATTACGTGTTTTATGGCTGTGAGGTGTTTTTATTTTCGTGGCTGTGAGGTGTTTTTATTTTCGTGGCTGTGGTGTTTTTATTTTCGTGGCTGTGAGGTGTTTTTATTTTCGTGGCTGTGAGGTGTTTTTATTACGTGTTTTATGGCTGTGAGGTGTTTTTATTTTCGTGGTTGTGAGGTCTTTTTATTACGTGTTTTATGGCTGTGAGGTGTTTTTATTTTCGTGGTTGTGAGGTGCTTTTATTACGTGTTTTATGGCTGTGAGGTGTTTTTATTTTCGTGGCTGTGAGGTGTTTTTATTACGTGTTTTATGGCTGTGAGGTGTTTTTATTTTCGTGGCTGTGAGGTGCTTTTATTACGTGTTTTATGGCTGTGAGGTGTTTTTATTTTCGTGGTTGTGAGGTGTTTTTATTAGGTGTTTTATGGCTGTGAGGTGTTTTTATTTTCGTGGTTGTGAGGTCTTTTTATTACGTGTTTTATGGCTGTGAGGTGTTTTTATTTTCGTGGTTGTGAGGTCTTTTTATTACGTGTTTTATGGCTGTGAGGTGTTTTTATTTTCGTGGCTGTGAGGTGTTTTTATTACGTGTTTTATGGCTGTGAGGTGTTTTTATTTTCGTGGTTGTGAGGTGTTTTTATTACGTGTTTTATGGCTGTGAGGTGTTTTTATTTTCGTGGTTGTGAGGTGTTTTTATTACGTGTTTTATGGCTGTGAGGTGTTTTTATTTTCGTGGCTGTGAGGTGTTTTTATTACGTGTTTTATGGCTGTGAGGTGTTTTTATTTTCGTGGCTGTGAGGTGTTTTTATTTTCGTGGTTGTGAGGTGTTTTTATTACGTGTTTTATGGCTGTGAGGTGTTTTTATTTTCGTGGCTGTGAGGTGTTTTTATTTTCGTGGTTGTGAGGTGTTTTTATTACGTGTTTTATGGCTGTGAGGTGTTTTTATTTTCGTGGCTGTGAGGTGTTTTTATTTTCGTGGCTGTGAGGTGTTTTTATTACGTGTTTTATGGCTGTGAGGTGTTTTTATTTTCGTGGCTGTGAGGTGTTTTTATTTTCGTGGCTGTGAGGTGTTTTTATTTTCGTGGCTGTGAGGTGTTTTTATTTTCGTGGTTGTGAGGTGCTTTTATTACGTGTTTTATGGCTGTGAGGTGTTTTTATTTTTGTGGCTGTGAGGTGTTTTTATTACGTGTTTTATGGCTGTGAGGTGTTTTTATTTTCGTGGTTGTGAGGTGCTTTTATTACGTGTTTTATGGCTGTGAGGTGTTTTTATTTTCGTGGTTGTGAGGTGTTTTTATTACGTGTTTTATGGCTGTGAGGTGTTTTTATTTTCGTGGTTGTGAGGTGCTTTTATTACGTGTTTTATGGCTGTGAGGTGTTTTTATTTTCGTGGCTGTGAGGTGTTTTTATTACGTGTTTTATGGCTGTGAGGTGTTTTTATTTTCGTGGCTGTGAGGTGCTTTTATTACGTGTTTTATGGCTGTGAGGTGTTTTTATTTTCGTGGTTGTGAGGTGTTTTTATTAGGTGTTTTATGGCTGTGAGGTGTTTTTATTTTCGTGGTTGTGACGTGCTTTTATTACGTGTTTTATGGCTGTGAGGTGTTTTTATTTTCGTGGCTGTGAGGTGTTTTTATTACGTGTTTTATGGCTGTGAGGTGTTTTTATTTTCGTGGTTGTGAGGTGTTTTTATTACGTGTTTTATGGCTGTGAGGTGTTTTTATTTTCGTGGCTGTGAGGTGTTTTTATTACGTGTTTTATGGTTGTGAGGTGTTTTTATTTTCGTGGCTGTGAGGTGCTTTTATTACGTGTTTTATGGCTGTGAGGTGTTTTTATTTTCGTGGCTGTGAGGTGTTTTTATTACGTGTTTTATGGCTGTGAGGTGTTTTTATTTTCGTGGCTGTGAGGTGTTTTTATTTTCGTGGCTGTGAGGTGTTTTTATTTTCGTGGCTGTGAGGTGTTTTTATTTTCGTGGCTGTGAGGTGTTTTTATTTTCGTGGCTGTGAGGTGTTTTTATTTTCGTGGTTGTGAGGTGCTTTTATTACGTGTTTTATGGCTGTGAGGTGTTTTTATTTTCGTGGTTGTGAGGTGTTTTTATTACGTGTTTTATGGCTGTGAGGTGTTTTTATTTTCGTGGTTGTGAGGTGTTTTTATTTTCGTGGCTGTGAGGTGTTTTTATTTTCGTGGTTGTGAGGTGTTTTTATTACGTGTTTTATGGCTGTGAGGTGTTTTTATTTTCGTGGCTGTGAGGTGTTTTTATTTTCGTGGCTGTGAGGTTTTTATTTTCGTGGTTGTGAGGTGTTTTTATTTTCGTGGCTGTGAGGTGTTTTTATTTTCGTGGCTGTGAGGTGTTTTTATTTTCGTGGCTGTGAGGTGTTTTTATTTTCGTGGCTGTGAGGTGTTTTTATTTTCGTGGCTGTGAGGTGTTTTTATTTTCGTGGCTGTGAGGTGTTTTTATTTTCGTGGCTGTGAGGTGTTTTTATTTTCGTGGCTGTGAGGTGTTTTTATTTTCGTGGCTGTGAGGTGTTTTTATTACGTGTTTTATGGCTGTGAGGTGTTTTTATTTTCGTGGCTGTGAGGTGTTTTTATTTTCGTGGCTGTGAGGTTTTTATTTTCGTGGTTGTGAGGTGTTTTTATTTTCGTGGCTGTGAGGTGTTTTTATTTTCGTGGCTGTGAGGTGTTTTTATTTTCGTGGCTGTGAGGTGTTTTTATTTTCGTGGCTGTGAGGTGTTTTTATTTTCGTGGCTGTGAGGTGTTTTTATTTTCGTGGCTGTGAGGTGTTTTTATTTTCGTGGCTGTGAGGTGTTTTTATTTTCGTGGTTGTGAGGTGCTTTTATTACGTGTTTTATGGCTGTGAGGTGTTTTTATTTTCGTGGTTGTGAGGTGTTTTTATTACGTGTTTTATGGCTGTGAGGTGTTTTTATTTTCGTGGTTGTGAGGTGCTTTTATTACGTGTTTTATGGCTGTGAGGTGTTTTTATTTTCGTGGTTGTGAGGTGCTTTTATTACGTGTTTTATGGCTGTGAGGTGTTTTTATTTTCGTGGCTGAGGTGTTTTTATTTTCGTGGTTGTGAGGTGCTTTTATTACGTGTTTTATGGCCGGGAGGTGTTTTTATTTTCGTGGCTGTGAGGTGTTTTTATTACGTGTTTTATGGCTGTGAGGTGTTTTTATTTTCGTGGCTGTGAGGTGTTTTTATTTTCGTGGCTGTGAGGTGTTTTTATTTTCGTGGTTGTGAGGTGCTTTTATTACGTGTTTTATGGCTGTGAGGTGTTTTTATTTTCGTGGCTGAGGTGTTTTTATTTTCGTGGTTGTGAGGTGCTTTTATTACGTGTTTTATGGCCGGGAGGTGTTTTTATTTTCGTGGCTGTGAGGTGTTTTTATTACGTGTTTTATGGCCGGGAGGTGTTTTTATTTTCGTGGCTGTGAGGTGTTTTTATTACGTGTTTTATGGCTGTGAGGTGTTTTTATTTTCGTGGCTGTGAGGTGTTTTTATTTTCGTGGCTGTGAGGTGTTTTTATTTTCGTGGCTGTGAGGTGTTTTTATTTTCGTGGCTGTGAGGTGTTTTTATTTTCGTGGCTGTGAGGTGTTTTTATTACGTGTTTTATGGCTGTGAGGTGTTTTTATTTTCGTGGCTGTGAGGTGTTTTTATTTTCGTGGCTGTGAGGTGTTTTTATTTTCGTGGCTGTGAGGTGTTTTTATTTTCGTGGCTGTGAGGTGTTTTTATTTTCGTGGTTGTGAGGTGCTTTTATTACGTGTTTTATGGCTGTGAGGTGTTTTTATTTTCGTGGTTGTGAGGTGTTTTTATTTTCGTGGTTGTGAGGTGTTTTTATTACGTGTTTTATGGCTGTGAGGTGTTTTTATTTTCGTGGTTGTGAGGTGCTTTTATTACGTGTTTTATGGCTGTGAGGTGTTTTTATTTTCGTGGCTGTGAGGTGCTTTTATTTTCGTGGTTGTGAGGTGTTTTTATTACGTGTTTTATGGCTGTGAGGTGTTTTTATTTTCGTGGTTGTGAGGTGTTTTTATTACGTGTTTTATGGCTGTGAGGTGTTTTTATTTTCGTGGTTGTGAGGTGTTTTTATTACGTGTTTTATGGCTGTGAGGTGTTTTTATTTTCGTGGCTGTGAGGTGCTTTTATTACGTGTTTTATGGCTGTGAGGTGTTTTTATTTTCGTGGTTGTGAGGTGTTTTTATTAGGTGTTTTATGGCTGTGAGGTGTTTTTATTTTCGTGGCTGTGAGGTGTTTTTATTTTCGTGGTTGTGAGGTGTTTTTATTACGTGTTTTATGGCTGTGAGGTGTTTTTATTTTCGTGGTTGTGAGGTGTTTTTATTACGTGTTTTATGGCTGTGAGGTGTTTTTATTTTCGTGGCTGTGAGGTGCTTTTATTACGTGTTTTATGGCTGTGAGGTGTTTTTATTTTCGTGGTTGTGAGGTGTTTTTATTAGGTGTTTTATGGCTGTGAGGTGTTTTTATTTTCGTGGCTGTGAGGTGTTTTTATTTTCGTGGTTGTGAGGTGTTTTTATTACGTGTTTTATGGCTGTGAGGTGTTTTTATTTTCGTGGTTGTGAGGTGCTTTTATTACGTGTTTTATGGCTGTGAGGTGTTTTTATTTTCGTGGTTGTGAGGTGTTTTTATTACGTGTTTTATGGCTGTGAGGTGTTTTTATTTTCGTGGTTGTGAGGTGCTTTTATTACGTGTTTTATGGCTGTGAGGTGTTTTTATTTTCGTGGCTGTGAGGTGTTTTTATTTTCGTGGTTGTGAGGTGTTTTTATTACGTGTTTTATGGCTGTGAGGTGTTTTTATTTTCGTGGTTGTGAGGTGTTTTTATTACGTGTTTTATGGCTGTGAGGTGTTTTTATTTTCGTGGTTGTGAGGTGTTTTTATTACGTGTTTTATGGCTGTGAGGTGTTTTTATTTTCGTGGTTGTGAGGTGTTTTTATTACGTGTTTTATGGCTGTGAGGTGTTTTTATTTTCGTGGTTGTGAGGTGTTTTTATTACGTGTTTTATGGCTGTGAGGTGTTTTTATTTTCGTGGCTGTGAGGTGCTTTTATTACGTGTTTTATGGCTGTGAGGTGTTTTTATTTTCGTGGTTGTGAGGTGTTTTTATTAGGTGTTTTATGGCTGTGAGGTGTTTTTATTTTCGTGGTTGTGAGGTGTTTTTATTAGGTGTTTTATGGTTGTGAGGTGCTTTTATTACGTGTTTTATGGCTGTGAGGTGTTTTTATTTTCGTGGCTGTGAGGTGTTTTTATTACGTGTTTTATGGCTGTGAGGTGTTTTTATTTTCGTGGTTGTGAGGTGTTTTTATTACGTGTTTTATGGCTGTGAGGTGTTTTTATTTTCGTGGTTGTGAGGTGTTTTTATTACGTGTTTTATGGCTGTGAGGTGTTTTTATTTTCGTGGCTGTGAGGTGTTTTTATTACGTGTTTTATGGCTGTGAGGTGTTTTTATTTTCGTGGCTGTGAGGTGTTTTTATTTTCGTGGTTGTGAGGTGCTTTTATTACGTGTTTTATGGCTGTGAGGTGTTTTTATTTTCGTGGCTGTGAGGTGTTTTTATTACGTGTTTTATGGCTGTGAGGTGTTTTTATTTTCGTGGCTGTGAGGTGTTTTTATTACGTGTTTTATGGCTGTGAGGTGTTTTTATTTTCGTGGCTGTGAGGTGTTTTTATTACGTGTTTTATGGCTGTGAGGTGTTTTTATTTTCGTGGCTGTGAGGTGTTTTTATTTTCGTGGTTGTGAGGTGCTTTTATTACGTGTTTTATGGCTGTGAGGTGTTTTTATTTTCGTGGTTGTGAGGTGTTTTTATTACGTGTTTTATGGCTGTGAGGTGTTTTTATTTTCGTGGCTGTGAGGTGTTTTTATTACGTGTTTTATGGCTGTGAGGTGTTTTTATTTTCGTGGCTGTGAGGTGTTTTTATTTTCGTGGTTGTGAGGTGTTTTTATTTTCGTGGCTGTGAGGTGTTTTTATTACGTGTTTTATGGCTGTGAGGTGTTTTTATTTTCGTGGCTGTGAGGTGCTTTTATTACGTGTTTTATGGCTGTGAGGTGTTTTTATTTTCGTGGTTGTGAGGTGTTTTTATTACGTGTTTTATGGCTGTGAGGTGTTTTTATTTTCGTGGCTGTGAGGTGCTTTTATTACGTGTTTTATGGCTGTGAGGTGTTTTTATTTTCGTGGTTGTGAGGTGCTTTTATTAGGTGTTTTATGGCTGTGAGGTGTTTTTATTTTCGTGGCTGTGAGGTGCTTTTATTACGTGTTTTATGGCTGTGAGGTGTTTTTATTTTCGTGGTTGTGAGGTGCTTTTATTAGGTGTTTTATGGCTGTGAGGTGTTTTTATTTTCGTGGCTGTGAGGTGTTTTTATTACGTGTTTTATGGCTGTGAGGTGTTTTTATTTTCGTGGTTGTGACGTGCTTTTATTACGTGTTTTATGGCTGTGAGGTGTTTTTATTTTCGTGGCTGTGAGGTGTTTTTATTACGTGTTTTATGGCTGTGAGGTGTTTTTATTTTCGTGGCTGTGAGGTGTTTTTATTTTCGTGGTTGTGAGGTGTTTTTATTTTCGTGGCTGTGAGGTGTTTTTATTTTCGTGGCTGTGAGGTGTTTTTATTTTCGTGGCTGTGAGGTGTTTTTATTTTCGTGGCTGTGAGGTGTTTTTATTACGTGTTTTATGGCTGTGAGGTGTTTTTATTTTCGTGGCTGTGAGGTGTTTTTATTTTCGTGGCTGTGAGGTGTTTTTATTTTCGTGGCTGTGAGGTGTTTTTATTTTCGTGGCTGTGAGGTGTTTTTATTACGTGTTTTATGGCTGTGAGGTGTTTTTATTTTCGTGGTTGTGAGGTGTTTTTATTTTCGTGGCTGTGAGGTGTTTTTATTACGTGTTTTATGGCTGTGAGGTGTTTTTATTTTCGTGGCTGTGAGGTGTTTTTATTTTCGTGGCTGTGAGGTGTTTTTATTTTCGTGGCTGTGAGGTGTTTTTATTTTCGTGGCTGTGAGGTGTTTTTATTTTCGTGGTTGTGAGGTGTTTTTATTACGTGTTTTATGGCTGTGAGGTGTTTTTATTTTCGTGGTTGTGAGGTGTTTTTATTACGTGTTTTATGGCTGTGAGGTGTTTTTATTTTCGTGGTTGTGAGGTGTTTTTATTTTCGTGGTTGTGAGGTGTTTTTATTACGTGTTTTATGGCTGTGAGGTGTTTTTATTTTCGTGGCTGTGAGGTGTTTTTATTACGTGTTTTATGGCTGAGGTGTTTTTATTTTCGTGGTTGTGAGGTGTTTTTATTAGGTGTTTTATGGCTGTGAGGTGTTTTTATTTTCGTGGTTGTGACGTGCTTTTACTACGTGTTTTATGGCTGTGAGGTGTTTTTATTTTCGTGGCTGTGAGGTGTTTTTATTAGGTGTTTTATGGCTGTGAGGTGTTTTTATTTTCGTGGTTGTGAGGTGTTTTTATTAGGTGTTTTATGGCTGTGAGGTGTTTTTATTTTCGTGGTTGTGACGTGCTTTTATTACGTGTTTTATGGCTGTGAGGTGTTTTTATTTTCGTGGCTGTGAGGTGTTTTTATTACGTGTTTTATGGCTGTGAGGTGTTTTTATTTTCGTGGCTGTGAGGTGTTTTGAATTATGTGGTGGTGAGGTGTAATCGTCCCAAACTTCCAGTCTGCACCTACCCCTCCCCTATGTATGTGCTGAGGGGTTCTTTCTTGAAAAAAAAACATTCAACCTAAATCTTCAACCTAAATTGCCTATAAAAATGTAATATCACAAACACAACAAATACATTTGTGCAAAGTAATTGTTTGTATTATGATTGGTGAAAATCATGACAACACAGCAACTCAGGTACAGTCATTATCCTCAGCCAAAATAAGCCCGTTCCTCAGTATCAACGCGTGGTGAGGCGAGCGGAGCGAGCCGAGCCAAGCTAGTATATATATATAATCACACAACATGCGGATGAAGAAAAGAGAATGTAAATGTGATGTTTATAAGTAAATATAGAAAGTTATTGGAATATTATGTAAAATGAGTAAGTATTGAAAACTGAACATTTAACCTGATTGTGTATAATATGAACCATATCTCTGTCTCCCTCTCCAGACCCTCCAAGTATTCCGATGACTACCTCTCAAATCCAACACCCTGAGGTAAGCATCCAATGTGCACCTCTTCTCCGTTTTTGTCTCTCAACTGACGGTCATCTCTTGAGGTTGGAGTTCATACCTCTGCCAATTTTGGGGGACCTCCCCCGGAAAGCTCCCCTGATCCCCTAGGAGGTCCCCTGATACAAAATCGAAGAATCTAAGACTGAGCAATCCTGCTGACCATTGAGTAGAAGAGCGCTATCATGTTTCAGAGCAATCGATTGGTAAATAAGGGATGAGTAGGGATCCGAAGGTTCAATGGGTAACCCTCCAGGAGAGCCTCCATGATTTGAAATAGAAAAATCGAAGCAAGCGCGTCTGTGTGGACTGCTGTCTTGTATTGATGTGTCCATTTTCATAACAATCAGCCGGATGATAGGGAGGACTAGCAAAAATAGTAAAAAGTTAATGGATGGACAGATGGACAAATGGATGGACAGACATCTGGACATCACGACCCATTTTATAAGTCCATCTTTTCGAGAATCAAGACGAGATGACTGAAAAAGTGTGTTGGGAGTTCTGTGAAAGCATTGTTGTAGTTATGATGATAATAACTCCAGTTGTATGGATAATTTCTGCCCGACATGAGTTGGTAGATGTTAAAGATCCCACGGTGGTACTTGGCGAAGAGTGTGCGAGCTATCGCCGGCACCATGACTGCCCTAACCTAGTCTTGCCCCATCCCAAAGGAATGAAGTGCAAAAGGGCCACAACACAGTCGCCCCTCCAGCCCTCCACCCTCCCCCCAAGGGGCTCACTACACCCCATTATCTGGGCATGCGGAGTAGTCGTAGAAGGAGAAGGAGAAGTAGAAGTAGAAGTAGAATTCCCAACTGTTATGGTAATAATATTGCTGTATATTGTAGTGAAATCGTATCCGTACTGAACCCGGGTGGGGATGCTCGCTGCTCGCTGTCATTGCTGTCCCCCACTAGGGGCGTGACTATAAGACCCGTTGCTGTGTCAGTGCTCCGAGACTTCTCCCTTGTGACATGTTACATCGGTAGCCTCGTTAATGGTACGCCTTTATAGAATATCTAGCTTGCTTGCATTGACTGATATGAATGGCTTTATGAGATGTCGCATCGTATGCTTATTGTGTATTTCTACTTACAGGAATGATGTGATGATCTAAATGCAATTAAACCAAACCGTTGGACTAAAAGTTGTGCGGACCTGAATGGTTTTCCACAACATTTAATTGCATTTAAGATCTGCTGACATGGCTGGCAACAAGACGTTGACGGTGTCCATTTTCAGCGCCGACCCACAAGCCACGGACGGAGGCTTGCAACTCAAGCACTGGCTCAAGCAACTGGAGCATCTCTTTAATGAGCCTGATACCGCTCCGACGCCTGCCGCGAAGCTGGCAATATTACACTCAAAAATCGACTACCGGGTCTACCACTCGGTCGCTCAATGCACGACGTATGATCTTACCGTCGCGGAGCTCAAGCGGCTTTATATAAAAGAAAAAAGCCCTGTGTATGCGCGTTATTTGCTGCAGACGCGACGGCAGCAACCCAACGAGCCTATGGATCATTACGCCCAGGAGCTCCGGCAGCTCATGCTGGACAGCGCCCAGCCACGGACTCCCGAGCAGGCTAAAGATGATCGACTTTTAGATGCCTTCATAGCAGGGGTCTCCTCTCAGGAACTACGTCTCAAACTCTTGGAGAAGACCGACCTGACCTTCGCTACGGCGGTTGAGCAAGCGACGGTGTATACTGAAGCGCGGATGCAATCGAACGCCTATGATCGCACGCGCCTTTTGGCGGGCACCTCACTACACGCCCGGCCGGAGAGGACCACTGACGAGGACGTGGATCCGCCTGCTGAACTCCGGGATGCTCCGGCGGATGACCCTACCCTGACAGCTGCCGTTACGACCAGCAGACCCAAGGCCTTGCGCGGGGCCGCATGTTTTTTTTGTGGAGGGCCTCGTCATGCCCGAGTCGTGTGTCCGGCACGTGACGCTATTTGCCATTTGTGCTCGCTAAAGGGACATTACGCGAAAGTGTGCAAGAAATCGGCACGCGGCTCGCGGCCCTTCGACACGCGCAGCCGCGGTCGCGCAGGCGCGGCAACCTTGAACGGGCTTGTAGCAGAACCCACGAGCCCAGCGCCTTACCCGTCTTCGAAGGGGAGGGCCTCTCGCTGCGGCCCGCTGGGCGCTCAGACAACCTTGACTGGCGCCACCGGAAAGCCACCACCGTCTCATTCTCCATCGGGGACAAAGGCCGCGTCCTTGGCCAAACCTCGAGCCACGCAAGGGAAGAAACAGCTTTCGAATACTACGGAAGCCTTCTGTCAAAGCGACCAAACGAAAAAGGCGATTTCGAATACTACTACGGAAGCCTGTTGTCAAAGCGACCAAACGAAAAAGGCGATTTCGAATACTACGGAAGCCTTTTGTCAAAGCGACCAAACGAAAAAGGCGATTTCGGCTACAACGGAAGCCTTTATCTGCCAGGAGTGTCAAAAGGCGATGTCAAATACTACTGAGGCCTTTTCTCATCGGATTTTGAATCGCGAAACACCGGAATGCTGGGGAAAGCCCTCTGATGACGATAATGGATTCCCCATGGTCAACGCAGACTCCGGTCACGATCGCAAAACTGCTGCTGGTGTAGGATCCACCCGCGAGGCTGGTCCGACCCATTCGGGGGGCTCAGTCCCGCTCCCAGCTGCCTCGTCTGGCCTGGCTCAAGCCCTTATTCCCCTTATGGTTGAGGGCCATTGTGTTCAGGCCTTGGTGGACACCGGATCTACGGATAGTTTTATCGACCAGCGACTTGTGCTCAGGCATGGATGGCGGATCGGGCGGTCTACACGACGGATCTTCATGGCATCCCAGGGACTCCGGCTTAGCACAAAAGGGGAATGCCGATTGAAACTAGTGCTAAAGGGACGGGTTTTCCCTGATGTACACCTTATGGTTTTACCCGCGTTATGTGCTGATATTCTGCTAGGACACGATTTTCTTAAGCTGCATGGACGTCTGGTAATGGAGTTCGGTGGGCCTGACACTCTTGTTGTGGGGGCGGACGACGCGCTAACGGTGTGCGCCCTAGCGCAAATGGACGTCCGTCCGCTTTCGCTGTTCCCCAATCTAACCTCCGACTGTACCCCTGTCGCGGTAAAATCGAGACGCTACTCCCGCGCGGACATGCAATTCATTGCGGACGAAACGACTCAGCTCTTGAAAGACGGCATCATAGAACCTAGTAGGTCACCGTGGCGTGCCCAGGTCTTAGTGGTGCGCAGTGAGGCCCATCGCAAACGCATGGTAATCGACTATTCCCAAACGATTAACCGCTTTACACAGCTGGATGCCTACCCCCTTCCGGGGATGGACGCGCTAGTGCAACAGGTGTCCCAGTATTCGGTCTATAGTACTCTCGATCTCCGTAGTGCGTACCACCAGATCCCTATCTCTAGGGCGGATCGTATCTATACCGCTTTCGAGTCGGGGCAGCGGTTGTACCAATTTACACGATTGCCCTTTGGGGTGACGAACGGGGTCGCTTGTTTCCAGAGGGCCATGGATGACCTCGTTGCGCGGGAGCACTTAACCGATGTTTTCGTCTACCTCGATAACCTTACGGTTTGTGGATATGACCAAGGGCACCATGACGCTAATCTGAAGCGCTTCCTTGAGGTCGCGCAACGGTATCACTTAACTATGAACGAGGATAAGTGCCGATACTCCCTACGCACCATAGATCTTCTGGGGTACACCGTGACCCATGGCTCTGTCTCTCCGGATAAGGAACGTCTGCGACCTTTGCGCGACATGGCCCCTCCCTGCGATCGGGCTTCCCTGAAACGCGCCCTTGGGCTGTTCGCCCATTACTCCAAATGGGTGCAAAATTTCTCCGCGAAACTTCGCCCCCTTGTGGCCTGCGACACCTTTCCCCTGTGTTCGGCCGCATTGACGGCCTTTGAAGGACTTAAGACCGACATCGCCCGAGCCGCCGTAGCAACCATTGACGAGAGCGGCTCGTTCGTCCTCGAAAGTGACGCCTCGGATCAGGCCATCGCGGCGACCCTCTCCCAAGGGGGACGTCCCGTGGCTTTCTTTTCACGGACTCTTACCTCCGCTGAGCGGCGGCACTCATCCGTTGAAAAGGAAGCGTATGCGATCGTCGAGTCTATTCGGCGATGGCGCCCGTACCTACTCGGGCGGAGCTTCCAAATCATCACGGACCAGCAAAGCGTTGCGTTCATGTACGACACCTTACACGCCCAGCGCATTAAGAACGAGAAAATCACTCGCTGGCGTATCGAACTCGCCGACTTCTGTTACACCATCAAATATCGCCCAGGGAAGGATAACCAGGCCGCCGATGCCTTATCGCGCCCCACTACATGTGCTGGTATCACCTCGTTGGAGGGCCTACGGGTGCTGCATGCTACTGCGGGCCATCCCGGCGTAACGCGTTTCGCTCATTTCGTGCGGAGTGGGAATCTCCCTTACTCGATTGACGATATCCGCCGTATCTGTCGCGACTGCGCTATCTGCGCGGAAATCAAACCGCGTTTCTATAACCCCCCTATGGGGACTCTGGTGAAGGCTACACGCCCGTGGGAACGCTTGGCGATGGATTTCAAGGGCCCTTTGCCGGTGTCGAGCGGCTCTCGCTATCTGCTCACTATCGTTGATGAGTACTCACGATTCCCCTTTGCTTATATGTGCGCGGACATGACTGCTGCCACGGTGATGCGTTGCTTACAGAACTTGTTCTCAATGTTCGGTTACCCGGCCTATGTCCATACCGACCGGGGTGCAGTCTTCTTGTCTCAGGAGGTGCGCGGCTATCTGCTCCAAAACAACGTTGCGTCTAGTTACACCACGCCGTATAGACCCCAGGCTAATGGGCAGATCGAACGCTTCAACGGGATTATCTGGAGGGCCGTCATGCTCCATCTCCGGACCCACGGCCGGGGCCTCGATAAATGGGCTTGGTCGCTACCTGCGGCGTTGAACTCAATCCGGGCACTCCTGAGTACGGCAACTAACCAAACTCCCCACGAGCGTCTTTTCCACCACCCCAGGAGCTCGGGGTGTATACGGTCTTTGCCCAGTTGGCTCGCTGGGCCCGGGCCGGCCTACCTTAAACGGGCAGTTCGCGCGAGCAAGTACGACCCCCTTGTGGACAAAGTGCAGATTCTCCAGGCTAATCCTGAGCATGCTCGTGTGATGACGTCTGATGGTCGTGAGACTACTGTCTCCGTTCGTCATCTTGCCCCTTGCGGGGTCGACGACCTTAGTAGGGAATCGGACGGACCAGTCGAACCCGTCTATGAGACTATGACCTCTCCCGACGCTCCCATCGCCGACAGTCCACCGACCCTCCCCCCGTCGAGACTGCCCGGGTCCGACGACTTGGCGTTACCCCCTTCATCACCCGACCCTGTTGACGCCTCTGACACCGGGGATACAGGGTTACGAGACGCCGTACCCGGGGAATTTCGAACGCGTGCTGGCAGAGAAATTCGCCGCCCGGTCCGCTACGGTTGGGCCGACTAATACTCCGCGCCCATGCTGACGCTCACTCGCTTTTAGCCGCGCGGCCGTATAATTCTGACGGGGGGTGAATGTAGTGAAATCGTATCCGTACTGAACCCGGGTGGGGATGCTCGCTGCTCGCTGTCATTGCTGTCCCCCACTAGGGGCGTGACTATAAGACCCGTTGCTGTGTCAGTGCTCCGAGACTTCTCCCTTGTGACATGTTACATCGGTAGCCTCGTTAATGGTACGCCTTTATAGAATATCTAGCTTGCTTGCATTGACTGATATGAATGGCTTTATGAGATGTCGCATCGTATGCTTATTGTGTATTTCTACTTACAGGAATGATGTGATGATCTAAATGCAATTAAACCAAACCGTTGGACTAAAAGTTGTGCGGACCTGAATGGTTTTCCACAACATATATATTGAAATTCCTATATTCTCTCATTTCTTCCCAATTTACTCCTAAGGATGAAATACAATATGCTGCACTTGAACTGAAACGATCCAATCCCAAGAGGCCACCAAAAAACGCTGACATGTCCAAAGCCACCATCTATGCCTCTCTCACCTGAAGACGTCACCGCAGGCCTGCTGACATACTCAGAAAGTCTTGATCCTCATCTCCACTGTTTATGTAAATATTGCATTCGAAAAGTCAGTTATAAACTTCATTTTGCACTCAATTCGATCAATTGGCAGAGTACCCGCCCAAGGTGTGATCTTGTTCTGACGCGTCCCTTTATTTGGGCGGTGTATAGTCAAAGGCAACAGATCGCCTCCTCGATCGCTCCTGAAAATTAAAATAACCCGGGTTGCATACATAAAGCAAAAACATGTGTACTGCTTTTGTGCATATATAATACATCCTGGTTATATAGCTTGGATAATTCCAATATCAGTAGGCCATAGGCTGACCCCTGAGGCCTATAAGAGTATACGTACTGACGTCTTCACAAGGACCTGACACTAGTCGGCTCCAAGCTTTCAATGTTTGTTGATACTTTTAACAGTCGCTAAGGTTGTTTTACACTGAACGAAAAACTTATAGGGAGGGCATGGCGATTGTGAATATGACACTTCCGAAGATATCTTCGGCTTACCAAAATGGCCGACGTATGAATTTTTCAGGTTCCAATTGTGGATGGCATCAGGCCACCTGTCTATCCATTGGGTATAGGACATACATACATACATACATACATACAGACATACAGACATACATACATACATACATACAAACATACATACATACATACATACATACAAACATACATACATATATATATACATGCATACAAACACTTGCTCCATTATATATAGATTATGTTGTAGAAGCAGATCTAGTGTCAGATTAGTAGGAAACCTGCCACTTCTGATGCATTTTGTCTGAGACTCATAGATGTGAGTCCTCTCTGTGTAGATGGGCCTACTGGCGCATGGTGTTAGTACTCTGGGCGCATGGTGTTAGTACTCTGGGCGCATGGTGTTAGTACTCGGGGCGCATGGTGTTAGTACTCGGGGTGCATGGTGTTAGTACTCTGGGCGCATGGTGTTAGTACTCTGGGCGCATGGTGTTAGTACTCTGGGCGCATGGTGTTAGTACTCGGGGCGCATGGTGTTAGTACTCGGGGCGCATGGTGTTAGTACTCGGGGCGCATGGTGTTAGTACTCGGGGCGCATGGTGTTAGTACTCTGGGTGCATGGTGTTAGTACTCTGGGTGCATGGTGTTAGTACTCTGGGCGCATGGTGTTAGTACTCGGGGCGCATGGTGTTAGTACTCTGGGCGCATGGTGTTGAAGGAGAATGGGAAATGGCAAAATAATTTGAATCAGGGATAAAAACTTCGAATTGTACTTTAATTGTACTTTAAATCTAAATTGTTTTTTGAATCATTTTCTTCCTCGCTTTTTAATTCCTTTTCTTTGCTTTTTTGAGGTTCCGGCGGTTGTTTGTACATTATGCAGCGTGAGACCATTTTGACATGAATGACAATATTATTGGACTTGCACTTCTTGCTACCCACCTTTACCACATGGTTTTGGGAGTAGTCCTGGGGACTGACAATAAAGGCAACTTTGCAGAGACTATTTCGTACAAGACTGAATGTTGCTCGAACAAATGGTGGCAGGTTTGCCTGATTTGAAATATTTGTGTGTGTGTATTTGAATAAGGATGTAAAAAAAAACTCAATAAACTTGAATCATCACATTCCACCAAAGTGTGAAACTACTTTTGTGGATTTTCTGCTGGAAGAAGCAATGTAAGCTAATCTTCGTAAAAATAACGTGAACACATCCCACGACTTATGGGGGAGGTCTTTTTAGCCGCGTCGCAGACGCTGCTCATAGAGTGCCCTCTGCTGTTGTTGTTGTTGTTCTTCTTCTTCTTCTTCTTGTTCTTGCAGAGAAGACAAAACCTCAAAGCTCCACCCATTCTGGGAACCATAGCTCCACCCATTGTGGGAGAGGCTTCATATAAACAAATATCAACCATTTTATTCACTCGCATAGCTTTGAGGCCTGTTTTGTAGGCCCGTGGTGTCTTCCTCTCTCACACAGTTTTATTTCAAATCAAATTCGATATATCATTTCATTTTTCACAGTCGCTAACATAGTTTTAGACTCGGTTGAAAAAAAGCGGGAAGAAAATCCGATGAAAGTTGCCCTTTATAGAACGAAATGAATTCTCAAAGGCCTGTAACTTCAAGTCCATTGAGATATATTTTTTTACAATCACGGCATGGTCAGTCATACACCGCCTGAAATAACAGACGGGAAAATGCCGAGATATATTAAAAATTCGTCGCCACACACCGGAAATTGCTGAGATATATTTTCACTTTGCACAAAAATAACATCAAGTAATCGAATCAATAGGAATGTCCTGTGCCTATAACATCGACGTTATAGGCACAGCTGCATCTAGGCATTGTGTAACAACGACGCGGCTTTTGTTTTAATTAAAACTTTTTGTACTTGTTTTCCATGGAGTGGTTTCAAAGATATGGAGGCACCGTCGTAGTTTTTCCAAGATTGCACCTGCACCTCATTACCTATGACGTCATATTTATCATTAAAATATTCTTCAGGAGGAGGCCCTCCTATGGTGAAAATTTCGTGTCAATCGGACCAATAATTGCAGAAAATAAATTCATACTGATCGAATCAAGTGTTGTACTTGTCGAATTATGACGTCATAATTAAGGTACCGATGACATCAACATTAACAAATCTTATTCCCTAAGGGGAGTACTTGACAAAGAGCCATGTTTAAATTTTTTCCATGGAGCGGTTTCGGAGATATAGAGGTGCAACCTTTTTCGATTTTTCCAAGATTGCGCCTGTATAACGTGACCTACACCACCGGTCAAAGGTTTTAGAACACCTCAATTTTTCCAGTTTTTATTGAAATTTACGCAGTTTAATGTCTCAATGTACTCTGAAATTAAGCATAGAACAAATAAACAATTGGAGATAAAAAAGGAAATCATAGAATAATTTTGTTTAACAAAATTTAATTAAAATTTTTGATTCAGCAAAGTAGCCACCTTTTGCAGGTATAACCGCCGAACACACTCGTGGGATTCTTTCTACAATGGAAATCAAATATTGTTCGGGAAGTTCTTCCCAACGCTGTTGCAGAAGTTCCCACAAATGTGTTGCACCTGTAGGTTGCTTTGCTTTCAATGTTCGTCTTTCATTAATCATCCACTTTCTAAACTCCCCTCTTGCCCCTCCCCTCCAAATCTCCCCCTTGCCCCTACACTCCTAAACTCCCCCCTTGCCCCTCCACTCCTAAACTCCCCCCTTGCCCCTCCCCTCCAAATCCCCCCCTTGCCCCTACACTCTTAAACACCCCCCTTGCCCCTCCACTCCTAAACTTCCCCCTTGCCCCTCCCCTACTAAACTCCCCCCTTGCCCCTCCCCTCCTAAACTCCCCCCTCACTCCTCCCCTTCAAAACTCCCCCCCAACCCCTCCCATTCAAATCTCCCCCCATACCATTCCTCTCCAATTCTCCCTCCCCCTCCTCCTCCTCAAAGCTGCCTCCTCCTCACTTCGTCTCCCTTCTATCTCATACCTCCACCTCCCCCAACCTTCTACTTTCCTCTGCCCCACCCCCCCTCAAACAACTCCTCACTGTGCCTCATCCCTTCACCATCAAACCTTTCGTTCTCCTCATCCTTCCTTTTCTTGAACTCTTCTGCAATCTCTGACACACTATCAACTGCTCTCCCTACCTCCCCCTCTCATCCTTCATCTTACCCGACTCCTCCCCTCCCCTGTCCTGTACCCAATGCTCCCCCTCTCTCTTCATTAACGGTATGGACCTCAAACATCCGGGGCCTTCACTCAAACCTGACTGATCTCTCCATACAGGTTGCTTCTGACAATCCAGACTTGATCTGCTTAACAGAGACTTTCCTCCTTCAAGATGTCTCTGATTCCTTAATATCTCTTCCTGGTTACTCCCTCCTCCGGTATGATAGACCTGAGTCTCGTCCTGGTGGTGGGGTGGCTATCTTTATCAAAAACTCTCTTCCTCACTCTCCTTGCACTGCCCTCTCTCCACCTCACCCCCAGGAGTACCTCTGGCTACGGCTTCCTCTCCGCTCCCACCTTTTGTTCATATGTGTTCTGTACCGTCCTCCAAACAGTGATGACTCCATTTACATTTCACTGTCTGACAACATGGACCAACTTCTATCCACTCATCCCAACTCTCTCTTCCTCATATGTGGTGACTTCAACTGTCATCATGCCAGCGGGTTGGGTGTGGGTTCCTCTCTCACCAGCCGTGGCATCTCAGCAAAGGACTTCTGTGACTCAATCTGTAAATTTCCCGACCCGGATCTCAGCCAATGGTGTATCTTCTCTTCTAGACTTGGTTATGACAAACTTCCCTGCTAATGTCTGCTGCTCTTCTTCTGCCCCAATCGGTTCTTCTGATCATGTGCTTGTTAAAGTGGACATCTCTCTGGCCATTCTCAGAGAGCCTCCTCAGCGCGACCGAGTCTGTCATTTCACTCAGGCCGACTGGCACAGTCTTCAAGCAGCCATCAATCATCTGGACTGGTCTCCCATCTCCACTGCCTCTGACATCAATTCTTCCTGGGAATACTTCCAAAGCAAACTGATCTCTCTCATGCACAGATTTATCCCATCTCGTCTTCAGCTGTCTTTCTCTTTCTCCCGTCCATGGTACACTGAATCTTGTGGTGAGGCAGTTGCCCTGGAACAACTTGCCTTTGCCGCTTGGAAGGCTAATCCAACTGAAGGCAATTCCAGTTCCTTCCACCAAGCTTGGAACAAGTGTGTGTCTACCCTCAGGAGTGCCAGGAAGCACTATCTCTCCACACTCAAGAATGAACTCTCAAACCTGTCTCCTTCCTCCAAATCCTGGTGGCGTCTGGTCAAATCCGTTTCTGGTGTTTGTGCCCCCTCCATCCCCTCCCTCACCTCAAATGGCTACACAGTCGACACCGCACGTGACAAAGCCGAATGCCTAAACTCTGTGTTTGCCTCAAAATCTTGTGTCCCAAACCCATCTCTCTCTGTTCCCACCTTACCCAGTCGAACCCAACTGCTCCTGGACTCTGTGTCCTTCTCTCCTGACAAGGTGGAGGAGTTTTTGTCAAACCTCGACTCTGATTCTGCAACTGGACCAGACGGCATCAGCCCACGGGTCCTAAAATCCTGCTCTGCCGCACTATCTCACCCTCTCTCTGTTCTTTTCACCCTCTCTTTTGCTCAAGGTCATCTGCCAGCATCCTGGAAATCAGCAAACATTACCGCTTTACACAAAAAAGGTGCAAAAACAGATCCTTGCAACTACAGACCAATCAGCCTGCTCCCAATTATCAGCAAAGTCATGGAATCCATCATTGCTTCGGATATGAAATCTTTCCTCTTCTCCAATGGCTTGATCTCTGATCATCAATTTGGTTTCAGACCAGGTCATTCTACTCTGGACATGCTGCTTCTTCTGTCTCAACAATGGATGGAGGTCCTCAATGCCAAACAGGAAATCAGAGCCGTCTCCCTTGACATATCACGTGCCTTCGATACGGTCTGGCACCCAGCTCTGCTCACCAAACTCTCCTCCGATGGTATCCATGGAAATCTCCATGCATGGCTTGCGGACTTCCTCTCTGGTCGTAGACAACGTGTGGCCCTGAATGGATTTCTCTCATCTCCCCCTTCCTGTTCAGGCTGGAGTTCCCCAAGGCAGTGTTCTGGGCCCTGTGCTTTTTCTGGTCTTTATCAATGAGCTCTCCGACTCTCTGGAAAATCCTCTCTATCTCTTTGCTGATGACTCCACTCTCTGCCGCTCCATTCCTCTGCCCTCAGATCGGCAGTCTGCAGCCTCCTTACTCTCTGAAGACCTGGACAAAATCACAGGCTGGTCAAACAAGTGGAACATGTCTTTCAATCCTGACAAATCTCACACTCTTACTATGTCTCTCCGAAAAGATCGACTGGACAACCCTCCCATCTACTTTCTCAACAATCCTCTCCAAGAAGTTCTGTCGCTCAAGCTTTTGGGTCTCAATATCTGCCATGATCTTTCTTGGTAAAACCACATTTCCAAGCTGGCCTCCAAAGCCAGTCGCCGACTGGGCATCCTCTGTCGTGCGAAGTCCTTCCTCGGCACACCTGAGCTCCTCACCACATACAAGGCTTTCATCCACATCTCAATGGAATACTGTTCTCCTCTATGGCCGGTGCTCCTGCCTCACACCTAGCTCGGCTTCACGCTGTTGAAACCAAAGCTTTCAGAATCATTGGAATCTCCCGTGATGAAGCTATCTCCAAGGGCCTTTCACTCACTCACCGCAGACAGGTAGGTAGTCTTTCTGTCTTCTACCGACTCCTCTCCGGCCTTGCTCCCCCAGCTCTCTCTCGGTGCTTTGTCCCCCAAATATTCCTACAGGTCGCACAAGATCTGCCAGCAACCCTCTGATGGTTAAACTGCCGAAATCTCGGCTCTATGCTCACCTTCACTCTTTCATTCCTCTTTTCTCCCGCCTCTGGAACAAACTCCCACACTCTCTTCAATCCCACTCCTCCCTCCAGATCTTTAAAACAGCTGTTCACCACCATCTCTTATCTTTCCCCATCCAAAACCTTGATCTTTTCTACCCCCACTGATTCACCCCAGATCCACCTTGTTTGAATTTCCAACTTATTTCCTGGAAGTTCTGGCAGTGTCCATATGTTTTATACCTCTCCCACCCCTCCCGCCCCTTCCCATGCCTTCCCCCCAAAGCCCTCTCCCTCCCACAGATCTCTCGATGTCCCTGCTCTCAGATGTTTTGGTTGTGTTCCTGCGCCTCTCGCCCCATCTTGCTTACCGCTCCCCATGCTATATGTTTTATGTGTCGGTTTGTATTTCTGTGTGATTAATGTTAGCTCTTTCACGAGCCTCGATCTTGTATACAAAAAAACCATTCTGTCCAGTTCATCCCAAACCAGTTCGATGGGGTTTAAGTCTAGAGACTGTGCTGGCCATTCCATGATTTGAAGCCCACCATCTTGACTTTTCCTCGAAGGTAGTTTTGACATATTGTAGGTCTTTCCTTTAGAGAAATTGCAAAGAAAGCCAAGGTGTCAGTGAGTTTCCAACACCATCAAAAGGCACTTGGAAACTGGAGGAAACTCTGACAGGAAGAGGTCTGGCAGACCTCTGCTGATTACTTGATTACAAACCCCCTGTCTGTATAAAAGCAGTATTGGAACAGACTGTTATTACACCCTCTGAAGCATTATTTGGACAATATTGCATTGCAGGAAGTAGTATATTGGAAACTGGAGGAAACTCTGACAGGAAGAGGTCTGGCAGACCAAAAGCCACAACACAATCAGAAGGCCAAGTTTCTGAGAGTCAACAGCTTGCGTGATAGACGGCTCACAGGACAACAGCTTCAAGCACAGCTTAACACTGGTCGAAGTAAGCAAGTCTCAGTTTCAACTGTGAAGAGAAGACTTCGAGCTGCAGGTTTGACAGGTCGAGTGGCAGTAAGAAAGCCATTGCTAAGATGGCAAAATAAGAAAAAGTGGCTACAAAAGGGTAGAAAAAAAGAGGCTAGAAAAAGAGGCTTGCCTGGGCCGTGAAGCACCGACAGTGGACTCCTGAAGACTGGAAGCAGGTCTTATGGACCGATGAATCAAAATTTGAAATCTTTGGTTCATCATGCAGGGTTTTTGTATGCCGTCGATTAGGACAAGGGATGGTTCCTCAGTGTGTGACACTAACTGTCAAACATGGAGGAGGAAGCGTGACGGTCTGGGGCTCTTTTGCTGGATCCAGAGTCAGCGACTTGCACAGCGTGGCTGGCACCCTGAACCAAAAGGGCTACCACAGCATTTGCAGCACCATGCAATACCCTCTGGTATACACCTAGTTGGTCAGTGGTTCATCCCACAGCAAGATAATGACCCTAAACACACCTCCAGGCTATGTCAAAACTACCTTCAAGGAAAAGAACAAGACGGTAGGCTTCAAGTCATGGAATGGCCAGCACAGTCTCCAGACTTAAACCCCATCGAGCTGGTTTGGGATGAACTGGACAGAAGGGTGAAAGCAAAGCCACCTACAAGTACAACACATTTGTGGGAACTTCTGCAACAGCGTTGGGAAGAACTTCCCGAACAATATTTGATTTCCATTGTACAAAGAATGCCACGAGTGTGTTCGGCGGTTATATCTGCAAAAGGTGGCTACTTTGCTGAGTCGAAAATTTAAATTAAATTTTGTTAAACAAAATGATTCTATGATTTCTTTTTATCTCCAATTGTTTATTTGTTCTATGCTTAATCTCAGAGTACATTGAGACATTAAACTGCGTAAATTTCAATAAAAACTGGAAAAATTGAGGTGTTCTAAAACTTTTGACAGGTAGTGTGTGACGTCATAAATAACATTTTA
This sequence comes from Myxine glutinosa, assembly GCF_964187855.1. Classification (NCBI taxonomy): domain Eukaryota; kingdom Metazoa; phylum Chordata; class Myxini; order Myxiniformes; family Myxinidae; genus Myxine; species Myxine glutinosa. The sequence goes on along the minus strand of NW_027616516.1, from coordinate 87,537 downwards.
AAAAATCCACAGTAGGATCCGCTCAAATTCTGAAAATTTCGTGTCTATCTGATTAACAGTTGCGGATGAATTATTTTTTCATACTGATCAGATCAAGCTTTGTACTTGTCGAATTATGACGTCATAATGAAGGCACCAATGACATCATCAAGATATCTTATTCCTCATGGGGAGTACTTCACAATGAGCCATATTTTTTTAAAAATTCCAAAGAGCGGTTTAGGAGATATAGAGGTGTAACATTTTTCAAAGATGGTGTCCGTTCCACATGACATATGACGTAAGAATTATGAATAAAAAAAATTCTACAGGCGGAGGCGCTCCTATGGTAAAATTTCGTGTCAATCGGACCAACGGTTGCCGAGAAAATGAATTTTAAAAATACAGACAAGTACATACACCACATGTACACACATACGCACATACACAACCGAATGCCAAACCTTCCTGCTAAGCTTTCAGAACAGAAAGCACCTTCCTGCTAAGCTTTCAGAAAATAAAGCAACTTCCTGCTAAGCTTTCCGAACAGAAAGCACCTTCCTGCTAAGCTTTCAGAACAGAAAGAACCTTCCTGCTAAGCTTTCAGAAGAGAAAGCAACTTCCTGCTAAGCTTTCCGAACAGAAAGCACCTTCCTGATAAGCTTTCACAACAGAAAGCACCTTCCTCATAAGCTTTCAGAACAGAAAGCAATTCTTGATAAGCTTTCAGAACAGAAAGCACCCTCCTCATAAGCTTTCAGAACAGAAAGCACCTTCCTGAAAAGCTTTCAGAACAGAAAGCACCTTTCTCATAAGCTTTCAGAACAGAAAGCACCTTCCTGAAAAGCTTTCAGAACAGAAAGCACCTTCCTGATAAGCTTTCACAACAGAAAGCACCTTCCTCATAAGCTTTCAGAACAGAAAGCACCTTCCTGATAAGCTTTCAGAACAGAAAGCACCTTCCTGATAAGCTTTCAGAACAGAAAGCACCTTCCTGATAAGCTTTCAGAACAGAAAGCACCTTCCTGATAAGCTTTCAGAACAGAAAGCACCTTCCATATAAGCTTTCAGAACAGAAAGCACCTTCCTCATAAGCTTTCCGAACAGAAAGCACCTTCCTCATAAGCTTTCAGAACAGAAAGCACCTTCCTGATAAGCTTTCAGAACAGAAAGCACCTTCCTCATAAGCTTTCAGAACTGAAAGCAGATTCCTTATAAGCTTTCAGAACAGAAAGCACCTTCCTGATAAGCTTTCAGAACAGAAAGCACCTTCCTGATAAGCTTTCAGAACAGAAAGCACCTTCCTGATTAGCTTTCAGAACAGAAAACACCTTCCTCATAAGCTTTCAGAACAGAAAGCACCTTCCTGATAAGCTTTCAGAACAGAAAGCACCATCCTCATAAGCTTTCAGAACAGAAAGCACCTTCCTCATAAGCTTTCTGAACAGAAAGCACCTTCCTCATAAGCTTTCAGAACATAAAGCACCTTCCTGATAAGCTTTCAGAACAGAAAGCACCTTCCTGATAAGCTTTCAGAACAGAAAGCACCTTCCTGCTAAGCTTTCAGAACAGAACGCACCTTCTTGATAAGCTTTCAGAACAGAAAGCACCTTCCTGATAAGCTTTCAGAACAGAAATCACCTTCCTGATAAGCTTTCAGAACAGAAAGCACCTTCCTCATAAGCTTTCAGAACATAAAGCACCTTCCTGATAAGCTTTCAGAACAGAAATCACCTTCCTGATAAGCTTTCAGAACAGAAAGCACCTTCCTGATAAGCTTTCAGAACAGAAAGCACCTTTCTGATAAGCCTTCAGAACAGACAGCACCTTCCTGATAAGCTTTCAGAACAGAAAGCACCTTCCTCATAAGCTTTCAGAACAGAAAGCACCTTCCTGATAAGCTTTCAGAACAGAAAGCACCTTCCTGATAAGCTTTCACAACAGAAAGCACCTTACTCATACGCTTTCAGAACAGAAAGCACCTTCCTGATAAGCTTTCAGAACAGAAAGCACCTTCCTGATAAGCTTTCAGAACAGAAAGCACCTTCCTGATAAGCTTTAAGAACAGAAAGCACCTTCCTGATAAGCTTTCAGAACAGAAAGCACCTTCCTGATAAGCTTTAAGAACAGAAAGCACCTTTCTGATAAGCTTTCAGAACAGAAAGCACCTTCCTGATAAGCTTTCAGAACAGAAAGCACCTTCCTGATAAGCTTTCATAACAGAAAGCACCTTCCTGATAAGCTTTCATAACAGAAACACCTTCCTGATAAGCTTTCATAACAGAAAGCCCCTTCCTGATAAGCTTTCATAACAGAAAGCCCCTTCCTGATAAGCTTTCAGAACAGAAAGCACCTTCCTGATAAGCTTTCAGAACAGAAAGCACCTTCCTGATAAGCTTTCATTACAGAAAGCCCCTTCCTGATTAGCTTTCCGAACAGAAAGCACCTTCCTCATAAGCTTTCAGAACAGAAAGCACCTTCCTGATAAGCTTTCAGAACAGAAAGCACCTTCCTCATAAGCTTTCAGAACTGAAAGCAGATTCCTTATAAGCTTTCAGAACAGAAAACACCTTCCTGATAAGCTTTCAGAACAGAAAGCACCTTCCTGATAAGCTTTCAGAACAGAAAGCACCTTCCTGATTAGCTTTCAGAACAGAAAACACCTTCCTCATAAGCTTTCAGAACAGAGAGCACCTTCCTCATAAGCTTTCCGAACAGAAAGCACCTTCCTCATAAGCTTTCAGAACAGAAAGCACCTTCCTGATAAGCTTTCAGAACAGAAAGCACCTTCCTGATAAGCTTTCAGAACAGAAAGCACCTTCCTGCTAAGCTTTCAGAACAGAACGCACCTTCCTGATAAGCTTTCAGAACAGAAAGCACCTTCCTGATAAGCTTTCAGAACAGAAATCACCTTCCTGATAAGCTTTCAGAACAGAAAGCACCTTCCTCATAAGCTTTCAGAACATAAAGCACCTTCCTGATAAGCTTTCAGAACAGAAATCACCTTCCTGATAAGCTTTCAGAACAGAAAGCACCTTCCTGATAAGCTTTCAGAACAGAAAGCACCTTTATGATAAGCCTTCAGAACATAAAGCACCTTCCTGATAAGCTTTCACAACAGAAAGCACCTTCCTCATAAGCCTTCAGAACAGAAAGCACCTTCCTGATAAGCTTTCAGAACAGAAAGCACCTTCCTGATAAGCTTTCAGAACAGAAAGCACCTTCCTGATAAGCTTTCACAACAGAAAGCACCTTCCTCATAAGCTTTCAGGACAGAAAGCACCTTCCTGATAAGCTTTCAGAACAGAAAGCACCTTCCTGATAAGCTTTCAGAACAGAGAGCACCTTCCTGATAAGCTTTAAGAACAGAAAGCACCTTCCTGATAAGCTTTCAGAACAGAAAGCACCTTCCTGATAAGCTTTCATAACAGAAAGCACCTTCCTGATAAGCTTTCAGAACAGAAAGCACCTTCCTGATAAGCTTTCAGAACAGAAAGCTCCTTCCTGATAAGCTTTCAGAACAGAAAGCACCTTCCTGATAAGCTTTAAGAACAGAAAGCACCTTCCTGATAAGCTTTCAGAACAGAAAACACCTTCCTGATAAGCTTTCAGAACAGAAAGCACCTTCCTGATAAGCTTTTAGAACAGAAAGCACCTTCCTGATAAGCTTTCAGAACAGAAAGCACCTTCCTGATAAGCTTTCATAACAGAAAGCACCTTCCTGATAAGCTTTCAGAACAGAAAGCACCTTCCTGATAAGCTTTCAGAACAGAAAGCACCTTCCTGATAAGCTTTCATAACAGAAACACCTTCCTGAAAAGCTTTCATAACAGAAAGCCCCTTCCTGATAAGCTTTCAGAACAGAAAGCACCTTCCTGATAAGCTTTCATAACAGAAACACCTTCCTGATAAGCTTTCATAACAGAAAGCACCTTCCTCATAAGCTTTCAGAACAGAAAGCACCTTCCTGATAAGCTTTCAGAACAGAATACACCTTCCTGATAAGCTTTCATAACAGAAACACCTTCCTGATAAGCTTTCATAACAGAAAGCACCTTCCTCATAAGCTTTCAGAACAGAAAGCACCTTCCTGATAAGCTTTCAGAACAGAAAGTACCTTCCTGATAAGCTTTCATAACAGAAAGCACCTTCCTGATAAGCTTTCAAAGAAGAAAGCACCTTCCTCATAAGCTTTCATAACAGAAAGCACCTTCCTGATAAGCTTTCATTACAGAAAGCCCCTTCCTCATAAGCTTTCAGAACAGAAAGCACCTTCCTGATAAGCTTTCATAACAGAAACACCTTCCTGATAAGCTTTCATAACAGAAAGCACCTTCCTCATAAGCTTTCAGAACAGAAAGCCCCTTCCTGATAAGCTTTCAGAACAGAATACACCTTCCTGATAAGCTTTCATAACAGAAACACCTTCCTGATAAGCTTTCATAACAGAAAGCACCTTCCTCATAAGCTTTCAGAACAGAAAGCACCTTCCTGATAAGCTTTCAGAACAGAAAGTACCTTCCTGATAAGCTTTCATAACAGAAAGCACCTTCCTGATAAGCTTTCATAGAAGAAAGCACCTTCCTCATAAGCTTTCATAACAGAAAGCACCTTCCTGATAAGCTTTCAGAACAGAAAGCACCTTCCTGATAAGCTTTCATAACAGAAAGCACCTTCCTCATAAGCTTTCAGAACAGAAAGCACCTTCCTGATAAGCTTTCAGAACAGAAAGCACCTTCCTGATAAGCCTTCATAACAGAAACACCTTCCTGATAAGCTTTCATAACAGAAAGCACCTTCCTCATAAGCTTTCAGAACAGAAAGCACCTTCCTGATAAGCTTTCATAACAGAAAGCCCCTTCCTGATAAGCTTTCAGAACAGAAAGCACCTTCCTCATAAGCTTTCAGAACAGAAAGCACCTTCCTGATAAGCTTTCAGAACAGAAAGCACCTTCCTCCTAAGCTTTCAGAACAGAAAGCACCTTCCTGATAAGCTTTCAGAACAGAAAGCACCTTCTTGATAAGCTTTCAGAACAGAAAGCACCTTCCTCATAAGCTTTCAGAACAGAAAGCACCTTCCTCATAAGCTTTCAGAACAGAAAGCAACTTCCTGCTAAGCTTTCAGAACAGACAGCACCTTCCTGATAAGCTTTCAGAACAGAAAGCACCTTCCTGATAAGCTTTCAGAACAGAAAGCACCTTCCTGATAAGCTTTCAGAACATAAAGCACCTTCCTGATAAGCTTTCAGAACAGAAAGCAACTTCCTGCTAAGCTTTCCGAACAGAAAGCACCTTCCTCATAAGCTTTCCGAACAGAAAGCACCTTCCTGATAAGCTTTCCGAACAGAAAGCACCTTCCTGATAAGTTTTCAGAACAGAAAGCACCTTCCTGATAAGCTTTCAGAACAGAAAGCACCTTCCTGATAAGCTTTCAGAACAGAAAGCACCTTCCTAATAAGCTTTTTGAACAGAAAGCACCTTCCTGATAAGCTTTCAGAACAGAAAGCACCTTCCTGATAAGCTTTCAGAACAGAAAGCACCTTCCTGATAAGCTTTCAGAACAGAAAGCACCTTCCTGATAAGCTCTCAGAACAGAAAGCACCTTCCTGATAAGATTTCAGAACAGAAAGCACCTTCCTGATAAGCTTTCCGAACAGAAAGCACCTTCCTGATAAGCTTTCAGAACAGAAAGCACCTTCCTGATAAGCTTTCAGAACAGAAAGCACCTTCCTTATAAGCTTTTTGAACAGAAAGCCCCTTCCTGATAAGCTTTCAGAACAGAAAGCACCTTCCTGATAAGCTTTCAGAACAGAAAGCACCTTCCTGATAAGCTTTCAGAACAGAAAGCACCTTCCTGATAAGCTTTCAGAACAGAAAGCACCTTCCTGATAAGCTTTCAGAACAGAAAGCACCTTCCTGATAAGATTTCAGAACAGAAAGCAACTTCCTGTTAAGCTTTCCGAACAGAAAGCACCTTCCTCATAAGCTTTCCGAACAGAAAGCACCTTCCTCATAAGCTTTCCGAACAGAAAGCACCTTCCTCATAAGCTTTCAGAACAGAAAGCACCTTCCTGATAAGCTTTCATAACAGAAAGCACCTTCCTGATAAGCTTTCAGAACAGAAAGCACCTTCCTGATAAGCTTTCAGAACAGAAAGCACCTTCCTGATAAGCTTTCATAACAGAAACACCTTCCTGAAAAGCTTTCATAACAGAAAGCCCCTTCCTGATAAGCTTTCAGAACAGAATACACCTTCCTGATAAGCTTTCATAACAGAAACACCTTCCTGATAAGCTTTCATAACAGAAAGCACCTTCCTCATAAGCTTTCAGAACAGAAAGCACCTTCCTGATAAGCTTTCAGAACAGAAAGCACCTTCCTGATAAGCTTTCATAACAGAAAGCACCTTCCTGATAAGCTTTCATAGAAGAAAGCACCTTCCTCATAAGCTTTCATAACAGAAAGCACCTTCCTGATAAGCTTTCAGAACAGAAAGCACCTTCCTGATAAGCTTTCATAACAGAAAGCACCTTCCTCATAAGCTTTCAGAACAGAAAGCACCTTCCTGATAAGCTTTCAGAACAGAAAGCACCTTCCTGATAAGCCTTCATAACAGAAACACCTTCCTGATAAGCTTTCATAACAGAAAGCACCTTCCTCATAAGCTTTCAGAACAGAAAGCACCTTCCTGATAAGCTTTCAGAACAGAAAGCACCTTCCTGATAAGCTTTCATAACAGAAAGCCCCTTCCTGATAAGCTTTCAGAACAGAAAGCACCTTCCTCATAAGCTTTCAGAACAGAAAGCACCTTCCTGATAAGCTTTCAGAACAGAAAGCACCTTCCTCCTAAGCTTTCAGAACAGAAAGCACCTTCCTGATAAGCTTTCAGAACAGAAAGCACCTTCTTGATAAGCTTTCAGAACAGAAAGCACCTTCCTCATAAGCTTTCAGAACAGAAAGCACCTTCCTCATAAGCTTTCAGAACAGAAAGCAACTTCCTGCTAAGCTTTCAGAACAGACAGCACCTTCCTGATAAGCTTTCAGAACAGAAAGCACCTTCCTGATAAGCTTTCAGAACAGAAAGCACCTTCCTGATAAGCTTTCAGAACATAAGGCACCTTCCTGATAAGCTTTCAGAACAGAAAGCAACTTCCTGCTAAGCTTTCCGAACAGAAAGCACCTTCCTGATAAGCTTTCCGAACAGAAAGCACCTTCCTGATAAGCTTTCAGAACAGAAAGCACCTTCCTGATAAGCTTTCAGAACAGAAAGCACCTTCCTGATAAGCTTTCAGAACAGAAAGCACCTTCCTGATAAGCTTTTTGAACAGAAAGCCCCTTCCTGATAAGCTATCAGAACAGAAAGCACCTTCCTGATAAGCTTTCAGAACAGAAAGCACCTTCCTGATAAGCTTTCAGAACAGAAAGCACCTTCCTGATAAGCTTTCAGAACAGAAAGCACCTTCCTGATAAGCTTTCAGAACAGAAAGCACCTTCCTGATAAGATTTCAGAACAGAAAGCAACTTCCTGTTAAGCTTTCCGAACAGAAAGCACCTTCCTCATAAGCTTTCCGAACAGAAAGCACCTTCCTCATAAGCTTTCCGAACAGAAAGCACCTTCCTCATAAGCTTTCAGAACAGAAAGCACCTTCCTCATAAGCTTTCCGAACAGAAAGCACCTTCCTCATAAGCTTTCCGAACAGAAAGCACCTTCCTGATAATCTTTCAGAACAGAAAGCACCTTCCTGCTAAGCTTTCCGAACAGAAAGCACATTCCTCAAAAGCTTTCAGAACAGAAAGCACCTTCCTGATAAGCTTTCAGAACAGAAAGCACCTTCGTGATAAGCTTTCAAAACAGAAAGCATCTTCCTGATAAGCTTTCAGAACAGAAAGCACCTTCCTCATAAGCTTTCTGAACAGAAAGCACCTTGCTCATAAGCTTTCAGAACAGAAAGCACCTTCCTCATAAGCTTTCCGAACAGAAAGCACCTTCCTCCTAAGCTTTCCAAACAGAAAGCACCTTCCTCCTAAGCTTTCCAAACAGAAAGCACCTTCCTCATAAGCTTTCAGAACAGAAAGCACCTTCCTCATAAGCTTTCCGAACAGAAAGCACCTTCCTGATAAGCTTTCAGAACAGAAAGCACCTTCCAGATAAGCTTTCCGAACAGAAAGCACCTTCCTCATAATATTTCAGAACAGAAAGCACCTTCCTCATAAGCTTTCAGAACAGAAAGCACCTTCCGGCGAAGCTTTCCGAACAGAAAGCACCTTCCTGATAATCTTTCAGAACAGAAAGCACCTTCCTCATAAGCTTTCAGAACATAAAGCACCTTCCTGATAAGCTTTCAGAACAGAAATCACCTTCCTGATAAGCTTTCAGAACAGAAAGCACCTTCTTGATAAGCTTTCAGAACAGAAAGCACTTTTCTGATAAGCCTTCAGAACAGACAGCACCTTCCTGATAAGCTTTCAGAACAGAAAGCACCTTCCTCATAAGCTTTCAGAACAGAAAGCACCTTCCTGATAAGCTTTCAGAACAGAAAGCACCTTCCTGATAAGCTTTCACAACAGAAAGCACCTTACTCATACGCTTTCAGAACAGAAAGCACCTTCCTGATAAGCTTTCAGAACAGAAAGCACCTTCCTGATAAGCTTTCAGAACAGAAAGCACCTTCCTGATAAGCTTTAAGAACAGAAAGCACCTTCCTGATAAGCTTTCAGAACAGAAAGCACCTTCCTGATAAGCTTTAAGAACAGAAAGCACCTTTCTGATAAGCTTTCAGAACAGAAAGCACCTTCCTGATAAGCTTTCAGAACAGAAAGCACCTTCCTGATAAGCTTTCATAACAGAAAGCACCTTCCTGATAAGCTTTCATAACAGAAACACCTTCCTGATAAGCTTTCATAACAGAAAGCCCCTTCCTGATAAGCTTTCATAACAGAAAGCCCCTTCCTGATAAGCTTTCAGAACAGAAAGCACCTTCCTGATAAGCTTTCAGAACAGAAAGCACCTTCCTGATAAGCTTTCATTACAGAAAGCCCCTTCCTGATAAGCTTTCCGAACAGAAAGCACCTTCCTCATAAGCTTTCAGAACAGAAAGCACCTTCCTGATAAGCTTTCAGAACAGAAAGCACCTTCCTCATAAGCTTTCAGAACTGAAAGCAGATTCCTTATAAGCTTTCAGAACAGAAAACACCTTCCTGATAAGCTTTCAGAACAGAAAGCACCTTCCTGATAAGCTTTCAGAACAGAAAGCACCTTCCTGATTAGCTTTCAGAACAGAAAACACCTTCCTCATAAGCTTTCAGAACAGAGAGCACCTTCCTCATAAGCTTTCCGAACAGAAAGCACCTTCCTCATAAGCTTTCAGAACAGAAAGCACCTTCCTGATAAGCTTTCAGAACAGAAAGCACCTTCCTGATAAGCTTTCAGAACAGAAAGCACCTTCCTGCTAAGCTTTCAGAACAGAACGCACCTTCCTGATAAGCTTTCAGAACAGAAAGCACCTTCCTGATAAGCTTTCAGAACAGAAATCACCTTCCTGATAAGCTTTCAGAACAGAAAGCACCTTCCTCATAAGCTTTCAGAACATAAAGCACCTTCCTGATAAGCTTTCAGAACAGAAATCACCTTCCTGATAAGCTTTCAGAACAGAAAGCACCTTCCTGATAAGCTTTCAGAACAGAAAGCACCTTTATGATAAGCCTTCAGAACATAAAGCACCTTCCTGATAAGCTTTCACAACAGAAAGCACCTTCCTCATAAGCCTTCAGAACAGAAAGCACCTTCCTGATAAGCTTTCAGAACAGAAAGCACCTTCCTGATAAGCTTTCAGAACAGAAAGCACCTTCCTGATAAGCTTTCACAACAGAAAGCACCTTCCTCATAAGCTTTCAGAACAGAAAGCACCTTCCTGATAAGCTTTCAGAACAGAAAGCACCTTCCTGATAAGCTTTCAGAACAGAGAGCACCTTCCTGATAAGCTTTAAGAACAGAAAGCACCTTCCTGATAAGCTTTCAGAACAGAAAGCACCTTCCTGATAAGCTTTCATAACAGAAAGCACCTTCCTGATAAGCTTTCAGAACAGAAAGCACCTTCCTGATAAGCTTTCAGAACAGAAAGCTCCTTCCTGATAAGCTTTCAGAACAGAAAGCACCTTCCTGATAAGCTTTAAGAACAGAAAGCACCTTCCTGATAAGCTTTCAGAACAGAAAACACCTTCCTGATAAGCTTTCAGAACAGAAAGCACCTTCCTGATAAGCTTTTAGAACAGAAAGCACCTTCCTGATAAGCTTTCAGAACAGAAAGCACCTTCCTGATAAGCTTTCATAACAGAAAGCACCTTCCTGATAAGCTTTCAGAACAGAAAGCACCTTCCTGATAAGCTTTCAGAACAGAAAGCACCTTCCTGATAAGCTTTCATAACAGAAACACCTTCCTGAAAAGCTTTCATAACAGAAAGCCCCTTCCTGATAAGCTTTCAGAACAGAAAGCACCTTCCTGATAAGCTTTCATAACAGAAACACCTTCCTGATAAGCTTTCATAACAGAAAGCACCTTCCTCATAAGCTGTCAGAACAGAAAGCACCTTCCTGATAAGCTTTCAGAACAGAATACACCTTCCTGATAAGCTTTCATAACAGAAACACCTTCCTGATAAGCTTTCATAACAGAAAGCACCTTCCTCATAAGCTTTCAGAACAGAAAGCACCTTCCTGATAAGCTTTCAGAACAGAAAGTACCTTCCTGATAAGCTTTCATAACAGAAAGCACCTTCCTGATAAGCTTTCATAGAAGAAAGCACCTTCCTCATAAGCTTTCATAACAGAAAGCACCTTCCTGATAAGCTTTCATTACAGAAAGCCCCTTCCTCATAAGCTTTCAGAACAGAAAGCACCTTCCTGATAAGCTTTCATAACAGAAACACCTTCCTGATAAGCTTTCATAACAGAAAGCACCTTCCTCATAAGCTTTCAGAACAGAAAGCCCCTTCCTGATAAGCTTTCAGAACAGAATACACCTTCCTGATAAGCTTTCATAACAGAAACACCTTCCTGATAAGCTTTCATAACAGAAAGCACCTTCCTCATAAGCTTTCAGAACAGAAAGCACCTTCCTGATAAGCTTTCAGAACAGAAAGTACCTTCCTGATAAGCTTTCATAACAGAAAGCACCTTCCTGATAAGCTTTCATAGAAGAAAGCACCTTCCTCATAAGCTTTCATAACAGAAAGCACCTTCCTGATAAGCTTTCAGAACAGAAAGCACCTTCCTGATAAGCTTTCATAACAGAAAGCACCTTCCTCATAAGCTTTCAGAACAGAAAGCACCTTCCTGATAAGCTTTCAGAACAGAAAGCACCTTCCTGATAAGCCTTCATAACAGAAACACCTTCCTGATAAGCTTTCATAACAGAAAGCACCTTCCTCATAAGCTTTCAGAACAGAAAGCACCTTCCTGATAAGCTTTCAGAACAGAAAGCACCTTCCTGATAAGCTTTCATAACAGAAAGCCCCTTCCTGATAAGCTTTCAGAACAGAAAGCACCTTCCTCATAAGCTTTCAGAACAGAAAGCACCTTCCTGATAAGCTTTCAGAACAGAAAGCACCTTCCTCCTAAGCTTTCAGAACAGAAAGCACCTTCCTGATAAGCTTTCAGAACAGAAAGCACCTTCTTGATAAGCTTTCAGAACAGAAAGCACCTTCCTCATAAGCTTTCAGAACAAAAAGCACCTTCCTCATAAGCTTTCAGAACAGAAAGCAACTTCCTGCTAAGCTTTCAGAACAGACAGCACCTTCCTGATAAGCTTTCAGAACAGAAAGCACCTTCCTGATAAGCTTTCAGAACAGAAAGCACCTTCCTGATAAGCTTTCAGAACATAAAGCACCTTCCTGATAAGCTTTCAGAACAGCAAGCAACTTCCTGCTAAGCTTTCCGAACAGAAAGCACCTTCCTCATAAGCTTTCCGAACAGAAAGCACCTTCCTGATAAGCTTTCCGAACAGAAAGCACCTTCCTGATAAGTTTTCAGAACAGAAAGCACCTTCCTGATAAGCTTTCAGAACAGAAAGCACCTTTCTGATAAGCTTTCAGAACAGAAAGCACCTTCCTAATAAGCTTTTTGAACAGAAAGCACCTTCCTGATAAGCTTTCAGAACAGAAAGCACCTTCCTGATAAGCTTTCAGAACAGAAAGCACCTTCCTGATAAGCTTTCAGAACAGAAAGCACCTTCCTGATAAGCTTTCAGAACAGAAAGCACCTTCCTGATAAGATTTCAGAACAGAAAGCACCTTCCTGATAAGCTTTCCGAACAGAAAGCACCTTCCTGATAAGCTTTCAGAACAGAAAGCACCTTCCTGATAAGCTTTCAGAACAGAAAGCACCTTCCTTATAAGCTTTTTGAACAGAAAGCCCCTTCCTGATAAGCTTTCAGAACAGAAAGCACCTTCCTGATAAGCTTTCAGAACAGAAAGCACCTTCCTGATAAGCTTTCAGAACAGAAAGCACCTTCCTGATAAGCTTTCAGAACAGAAAGCACCTTCCTGATAAGCTTTCAGAACAGAAAGCACCTTCCTGATAAGATTTCAGAACAGAAAGCAACTTCCTGTTAAGCTTTCCGAACAGAAAGCACCTTCCTCATAAGCTTTCCGAACAGAAAGCACCTTCCTCATAAGCTTTCCGAACAGAAAGCACCTTCCTCATAAGCTTTCAGAACAGAAAGCACCTTCCTGATAAGCTTTCATAACAGAAAGCACCTTCCTGATAAGCTTTCAGAACAGAAAGCACCTTCCTGATAAGCTTTCAGAACAGAAAGCACCTTCCTGATAAGCTTTCATAACAGAAACACCTTCCTGAAAAGCTTTCATAACAGAAAGCCCCTTCCTGATAAGCTTTCAGAACAGAATACACCTTCCTGATAAGCTTTCATAACAGAAACACCTTCCTGATAAGCTTTCATAACAGAAAGCACCTTCCTCATAAGCTTTCAGAACAGAAAGCACCTTCCTGATAAGCTTTCAGAACAGAAAGCACCTTCCTGATAAGCTTTCATAACAGAAAGCACCTTCCTGATAAGCTTTCATAGAAGAAAGCACCTTCCTCATAAGCTTTCATAACAGAAAGCACCTTCCTGATAAGCTTTCAGAACAGAAAGCACCTTCCTGATAAGCTTTCATAACAGAAAGCACCTTCCTCATAAGCTTTCAGAACAGAAAGCACCTTCCTGATAAGCTTTCAGAACAGAAAGCACCTTCCTGATAAGCCTTCATAACAGAAACACCTTCCTGATAAGCTTTCATAACAGAAAGCACCTTCCTCATAAGCTTTCAGAACAGAAAGCACCTTCCTGATAAGCTTTCAGAACAGAAAGCACCTTCCTGATAAGCTTTCATAACAGAAAGCCCCTTCCTGATGAGCTTTCAGAACAGAAAGCACCTTCCTCATAAGCTTTCAGAACAGAAAGCACCTTCCTGATAAGCTTTCAGAACAGAAAGCACCTTCCTCCTAAGCTTTCAGAACAGAAAGCACCTTCCTGATAAGCTTTCAGAACAGAAAGCACCTTCTTGATAAGCTTTCAGAACAGAAAGCACCTTCCTCATAAGCTTTCAGAACAGAAAGCACCTTCCTCATAAGCTTTCAGAACAGAAAGCAACTTCCTGCTAAGCTTTCAGAACAGACAGCACCTTCCTGATAAGCTTTCAGAACAGAAAGCACCTTCCTGATAAGCTTTCAGAACAGAAAGCACCTTCCTGATAAGCTTTCAGAACATAAGGCACCTTCCTGATAAGCTTTCAGAACAGAAAGCAACTTCCTGCTAAGCTTTCCGAACAGAAAGCACCTTCCTGATAAGCTTTCCGAACAGAAAGCACCTTCCTGATAAGCTTTCAGAACAGAAAGCACCTTCCTGATAAGCTTTCAGAACAGAAAGCACCTTCCTGATAAGCTTTCAGAACAGAAAGCACCTTCCTGATAAGCTTTTTGAACAGAAAGCCCCTTCCTGATAAGCTATCAGAACAGAAAGCACCTTCCTGATAAGCTTTCAGAACAGAAAGCACCTTCCTGATAAGCTTTCAGAACAGAAAGCACCTTCCTGATAAGCTTTCAGAACAGAAAGCACCTTCCTGATAAGCTTTCAGAACAGAAAGCACCTTCCTGATAAGATTTCAGAACAGAAAGCAACTTCCTGTTAAGCTTTCCGAACAGAAAGCACCTTCCTCATAAGCTTTCCGAACAGAAAGCACCTTCCTCATAAGCTTTCCGAACAGAAAGCACCTTCCTCATAAGCTTTCAGAACAGAAAGCACCTTCCTCATAAGCTTTCCGAACAGAAAGCACCTTCCTCATAAGCTTTCCGAACAGAAAGCACCTTCCTGATAATCTTTCAGAACAGAAAGCACCTTCCTGCTAAGCTTTCCGAACAGAAAGCACATTCCTCAAAAGCTTTCAGAACAGAAAGCACCTTCCTGATAAGCTTTCAGAACAGAAAGCACCTTCGTGATAAGCTTTCAAAACAGAAAGCATCTTCCTGATAAGCTTTCAGAACAGAAAGCACCTTCCTCATAAGCTTTCTGAACAGAAAGCACCTTGCTCATAAGCTTTCAGAACAGAAAGCACCTTCCTCATAAGCTTTCCGAACAGAAAGCACCTTCCTCCTAAGCTTTCCAAACAGAAAGCACCTTCCTCATAAGCTTTCAGAACAGAAAGCACCTTCCTCATAAGCTTTCCGAACAGAAAGCACCTTCCTGATAAGCTTTCAGAACAGAAAGCACCTTCCAGATAAGCTTTCCGAACAGAAAGCACCTTCCTCATAATATTTCAGAACAGAAAGCACCTTCCTCATAAGCTTTCAGAACAGAAAGCACCTTCCGGCGAAGCTTTCCGAACAGAAAGCACCTTCCTGATAATCTTTCAGAACAGAAAGCACCTTCCTGCTAAGCTTTCCGAACAGAAAGCACATTCCTCAAAAGCTTTCAGAACAGAAAGCACCTTCCTGATAAGCTTTCAGAACAGAAAGCACCTTCGTGATAAGCTTTCAAAACAGAAAGCATCTTCCTGATAAGCTTTCAGAACAGAAAGCACCTTCCTGATTAGCTTTCAGAACAGAAAGCAGCTTCCTCATAAGCTTTCAGAACAGAAAGCACCTTCCTGATTAGCTTTCAGAACAGAAAGCACCATCCTCATAAGCTTTCAGAACAGAAAGCACCTTCCTCATAAGCTTTCCGAACAGAAAGCACCTTCCTCATAAGCTTTCAGAACAGAAAGCACCTTCCTGATAAGCTTTCAGAACAGAAAGCACCTTCCTGATAAGCTTTCAGAACAGAAAGCACCTTCCTGATAAGCTTTCAGAACAGAACGCACCTTCCTGATAAGCTTTCAGAACAGAAAGCACCTTCCTGATAGGCTTTCAGAACAGAAATCACCTTCCTGATAAGCTTTCAGAACAGAAAGCACCTTCCTCATAAGCTTTCCGAACAGAAAGCACCTTCCTCATAAGCTTTCAGAACATAAAGCACCTTCCTGATAAGCTTTCAGAACAGAAAGCACCTTCCTGATAAGCCTTCAGAACAGAAAGCACCTTTCTGATAAGCCTTCAGAACAGAAAGCACCTTCCTCATAAGCCTTCAGAACATAAAGCACCTTCCTGATAAGCTTTCAGAACAGAAAGCACCTTCCTGATAAGCTTTCAGAACAGAAAGCACCTTTCTGATAAGCCTTCAGAACAGAAAGCACCTTTCTGATAAGCTTTCAGAACAGAAAGCACCTTCCTGATAAGCTTTCAGAACAGAAAGCACCTTCCTGATAAGCTTTCAGAACAGAAAGCACCTTTCTGATAAGCCTTCAGAACAGAAAGCACCTTCCTGATAAGCTTTCAGAACAGAAAGCACCTTCCTGATAAGCTTTCAGAACAGAAAGCACCTTCCTGATAAGCTTTCAGAACAGAAAGCACCTTCCTGATAAGCCTTCAGAACAGAAAGCACCTTCCTGATAAACTTTCAGAACAGAAAGCACCTTTCTGATAAGCCTTCAGAACAGAAAGCACCTTCCTGATAAGCCTTCAGAACAGAAAGCACCTTCCTGATAAGCTTTCAGAACAGAAAGCACCTTTCTGATAAGCTTTCAGAACAGAAAGCACCTTCCTGATAAGCTTTCAGAACAGAAAGCACCTTCCTGATAAGCTTTCAGAACAGAAAGCACCTTCCTGATAAGCCTTCAGAACAGAAAGCACCTTCCTGATAAGCTTTCAGAACAGAAAGCACCTTTCTGATAAGCCTTCAGAACAGAAAGCACCTTCCTGATAAACTTTCAGAACAGGAATCTCCTTTCTGACGGGGATTTCCTCCCCACTTCCTCTCCCTTCCATCACATACCTCCACCTCCTCCAACCTTCTACTTTGCTCTGCCCCACCTCAAATAACACCTCACAGTGCTGCATCCCATCACCATCAAACCTTTTGCCCTTCTCATCCTTCCCTTTCTCCTGACTCTTCTGCAATCTCTGACACATTATCAACTGCTCTCCCTACCTCCCCCTCTCCCCCTTCATCTAACCCTACCCCTCCCCTTCCCTGTCCTGTACCCGATGCTCCCCCTCTCGCCTCATTAACGGAACGGACCTCAAACATCCGGGGCCTTCTCTCAAACCTGATTGATCTCTCCATACAGGTTGCTTCTGACAAACCAGACGTAATCTGCTTAACAGAAAGTTTCCTCTTTCAAGATGTCTCTGATTCCTTAATATCTCTTCCTGGTTACTCCCTCCTCGGGTATGATAGACCTGAGCCTCCTCCTGGAGGTGGGGTTACTATCTTTATCAAAAATTCTCTTCCTCACTCTCCCTGCACTGCCCTCTCTCCACCTCACCCCCAGGAGTACCTCTGGGTACAGCTTCCTCTCCGCTCCCACCTTTTGTTCATATGTGTTCTGTACCGTCCTCCAAACAGTGATGACTCCATTTACATCTCCCTGTCTGACAACATGGACCAAGTAATATCCACTCATCCCAACTGTCTCTTTCTCATATGTGGTGACTTCAACTGTCATCATGCCAGCTGGCTGGGTGTGGTTACCTCTCACACCAGCCATGGCACCTCAGCAAAGGACTTTTGCCACCTACTGGGACTGACAAATCTGTCAAATTCCCAACCAGAATCTCAGACAATGGAGTATCTTCTCCTCTAAACTTGGTTATGACAAACTTCCCTGCAAATTTCTGCTGCTCTTCTTCTGCTCCAATCGGTTCTTCTGATCATGTGCTTGTTAAAGTGGACATCTCCCTGACCATTCTCAGAGAGCCTCCTCAGTGCTGACGAGTCTGATCAATCATCTGCACTGGTATCCCATCTCTACTGCCTCTAATATCATCTCCTCCTGGGAATTCTTCCAAAGTGAACTGCTCTTCCTCATGCACAGATTTATCCCATCTCGTCTTCAGTTGTCTTACCCTTCCCTCCCATCCATGGTACACTGAAGCTTGTCGTGAGGCAGTTGCCATGAAATAACTTGCCTTTGCCTCATGGAAGGCAAATCCAACAGAAGGCAATCTCATTTCCTTTCAAAAACTCGGAACAAGTGTGTGTCTACCCTCAGGAGAGCCAGGAAACAATACTGTATATCTCAACTCTCAAGACTGAACCCTCAAACCTGTCTCCCTCCGTTTCTGGTGTTTGTGTCCGCTCCACCCACCCCCCCCCCCCCCCCCACTTACCTCAAATGGCTACACAGCTGACACCTCACGTGAAAAAGCTTTATGCCTCAACTTTGTGTTTGCCTCAAAATCTTGTGTCCCAAACCGATCTCTCTCTGTTCCCACCTTACCCAGTCGAACCCAACTGCTCCTGGACTCTGTGTCGTTCTCTCCTGACAAAGTGGGGAAGTTTCTGTCAAACCCCGACTCTGATTCTGCAACTGGAACAGACGGCATCAGCCCACGGGTTCTAAAATCCTGCTCTGCCGCTCTATCTCACCCTCTCTCTGTTCTCTTCACCCTTTCTTTTGCTCAAGGTCATCTGCCATCTGCTTGTAAATCAGCCAACACTACCGCTTTACACAAGAAAGGTTCAAAAACAGATCCTTGCAACTACAGAACAAACAGCCTACGACCAATCATCAGCAAAATCATGGAATCAATCATTGCTTCTGACATGAAATCCTTCCTCTTCTCCAATGGCTTGATCTCCGATCATCAATTTGGATTCAGACCAGGTCATTCTACTCTGGACATGCTGCTTGTGCTGTCTCAACAATGCATGGAGGTCCTCAATGCCAAACAAGAAATCAGCACACATTGCTCCTGCACACATTCTGTAACGGACTCTCCCCGCACACAGTCCGGTGTGCATTCTCCCTCACACTCTGTAACACACTCTGTCATCACACACTCTTTTTCTACACTCTCGGGTGTGCACTCTCCTGTTACACACCCAATCATCGCACACCCTGTTGCACACTTTTCTCTCACATGCTTCAGCACACACTTTTCTCTCACACGCTTCGGCGCACACTTTTCTCTCACACGCGCACCAGTCGCCCTCTTACACCACACAATGGAACTTCCGCGACCGCCCGGGTTTCGACTCTGTCCCAAACGCGCCAAAAACCCTTTCGCACCAAACACATTCGCGCCATTATTTCTACTCACCTTGGGGACCTCCTTTTCCGCCAGCACCTGCAAACTTTTTATTTCGTTAGCAAGCACGGCATCACGGTGTGAATACAGACTTAGTGCGCATCCCATTACTTTCTCCTGTGATTTATTTCCCGCTTCTACCATTTCTTCAGCCCCAATTGTTTCTTTAATTTCAATTATTTATTCGACGACCGCCGGCACGCATGAAATTTTCTCGTCCAATTCGGCGACCGTCGGCTCTTCTGCACTCCCCTCTCGCGTTGCGATCTCCATAGGCCCCGTCAATTTGGCTGTCCCTCGCTCAAGCTCGCTCCCCATGCGTTCCTCACACCGCGTCACCTCATCGCGCGACACCACGACCTTCCCGCTCAACATGCGCCCAATGTCCTCCCCCGCCTTTTTTAATCATGGTGACCATTTGTCCACCCACTTTGTTCCTTTCCCTGGTGGTTTTGTCCCCCATTTCTTTCAATTCCCGGGTGAATTTGTCCCCCATTTCTTTCATGTCCCAGGTGGATTTGTCACTCGCTATTTCTATGGATGCCCGTAGTTGAGTTAGGAGTATGTACAGGTCCGAAACCGCTGGCACCGTGGACTCAGCTCTCGCCGCAATGTGTGAAGCACCGCCATTTTCTTTGCCAGCTACTGCCCAGTCTTCAATTCTCCCTTCGTCTACCAGTTCTTCCTGTGGGTCCTGGGTCATTAATTATTCCTCTATTTCTACCCCCACCGGCATTCGACCACCTTGGCAAGCCATGGTACGAATATAATTTGGATCTTAAGTACTAAATTTCGGTCGCTCGTAATTTCGAGTGCATGAAGCGCACTCCCAGTCCAATCCCACTCCTGACACCAAATGTTACGGTTTCCACGCGACCCTCCTGCCCTTACCAAGGGGAGATTAAGCCCCTTGTTCTTTTTGGGTCATCGCAACCGAGAGACTTGAATCGCCCCTCCCAGCCAGACGCAAGGTAGGGTTCCGGGACAATTCTTGCATGTACCTAAGTACTCACGCCGCTGCGGAAGCGGGGATCAAGCCTCGCACGAACCACGCGTAATTGGAGTATGTCCAAGTGGATGGCGTGCCACATGGTCCGCGCAGTTATCTAGTATTGGAACCCGATTCGAGCTGTTTTATTCGTGCCATGCTTAGTCAATAGATGGAAATGACGGGGACGATCGAATAGAAGGAAGAACACAGGTTTAATGATTATTTACACCATTATGTACAAGTCGAAGAGACACAGAGCAGAACTTAAGCAGTCTTAACTTATCCCCAAACACGGGCCCGATCACACTCACATGGGGCAATGAAGAAAGGATGATGTTCATGTGCTGAACGCGCCGACTTGGTCGTCCAGGAACGGCTTCGCCCGGCGTGGCTTTCCCCAGTCACAGCACGTCCGTCGATGAAGGCAAGCAGACGGTGGGAGGGATCCTTGCAGCGCGTCTCTCGAGCAAAGGGCAGAGCAGGCAGGTGGGAAAATGTACGCGTCTCTCGCCCGGCTTGGCGGTTTCTCATAGCACGATGAATTAACGGCATGCTCTCACTCGCGTAACTCAATAGAGAGGATCCGCCTCAAGCTCAACCAATCAATTAACGTGTTCAAACACCTCTCTCCCCATAACTACTTCAAGCGCCTCTCCCCAAAACTACTCGGGTGGGGGCTTTTCGCAGAGGGTTTTATTGCCACACCCTGAGCCCCATCGAATGTTCTAATCACGCCTTTTGACGCAGTGCTAAGCCACCCCCTTCGAGCACTGATTGGTGACTTGCGCTTACCGTCGGCTTCTCCTCCACCTTCCTTCGGTCTTGCCTCGACTTGTCAGGCCTGCCTCGTGTTAATTTGCGCCAAAAACCACAGTATTGAGGCGGCATAAGCAATGAAAGGGATCTAACTCTCATTATTCTACTCAATGCAAAACTAACACAGGAAAAGGACAATGCTTCCATTTAGTAAGACATAACTGAACTATCGCGAGGCTACGTGTTGTAGTGTGACCAAACTATGAGGGGGAAGTTAACCTTTATTGTATAAACTCAAAACCGCAACAATATATATATGTGTGTGTGTGTGTATATATATATATATATATATATATATATATATATATATATATATATATATATATATATATATATATATATATATATATATATATATTGTCGCGATCCCGGCTGGTAAATGCTTCCAGCCCGGAATACTGACGTTAATGTCCGGGCTTCAAGTAGTCCACGGGGTGGACAAAGAGAACTCAATAAACACAACTGTGTTTTAACCGGCCTCTAGGGGTAGGCACGATGATTTATTGGCTCGATCTCAGAAACAATGGATGGTAACAGAGTGGAATACACAGCACAACGCCTGCAGGAACTGTCGGCACCGGAAGCTCCAAACACGACACAGGCAATATGACTCACAGTTCCAATCTACGATATCCGGGAATCACTCGTTCTCTTCCGGAGTTACTCACTCTTAAAATACAGAACTATAAACGATCAGCACAACTCGGCTGTCGTGAGGCTTAAAAAATCCCCGTTTTTCTATTTTCCACTCGACGCCTCCGAGCCACGTCCGTCGCACAAGATGGCGGCCCGCTCTCTCACCCTCCACCAATCGCGTGCCGAATCGCCACCCAATCGCGTGAGGCTCAAAGGAGGTCACGTGACGTGGTGGGCGGGGCACTAATTTGGTGAGAACAAGGTGGTTTCTCACAATATATATATATTTATATATATATATATATATATACATATATATATATATATTGTTATGAATTTGGTAGAGCAACATCTAGAGCTAGGTAGATCTGAATAGGTAGGTATTCGGCTGTCGTGACAGGGACTCTACATGTAATAAGTTATTGATGTCTAGGCGTTTGTCGGGGTAAGATGTATGGTTGTGGACCTACCTGGAGGTTCGAGTGTTAAATAGTGAGGGATTAAAGGTAACGCCCCTGTGAGTCTCACCTAGTAGTCAAACCTTTGTCCATTATGGCACTGCAAACCACATAAACATTAGTTAGGTCCTTAGCGCAACATTAAATAATTCCCTTTCCCTGACAAGGACTTCGTAATAGATAGACAGGAAACCAGGCCAAAAACACCGCCACGGTTGGCCGCCGCCGTTCGCACCTCAAAGGCCTACCAACCTCGCTGGCACGTGTTACACCAGGACCGCGGGGTCACGGACGGGAGATGTCAGGAGTCGCATGCCGCAGAGGGCGTGACCTGGGCGAGTTGGGAGGCTATGATTGGCTGAGGAGTGCGCCAATGTGACGTCATCGGCCACCAATATAGGCGACGGTCGGACGCCATTTCGGCAGTTGAGTTGAGTTCGGGCAGACGCAGGCAGGCACCAGAGAGTTTGAGTCGCAAGTCACACGGAGTTAGTTCGCCAGTTGGAGTTGGAGAGGACACGCCATTTCGGGCAGTCGCAGTCGAGTTCGAGCTTGGCAGTGAGCAATTGAGAAGCGAGTTGGAAGGACGAGACGTGCAGTCACACCTGCGTTCTCTCCGGTCCTGTCTTCGTGCTTTGTGTGGGGATCGACCTCGTGTGAAGCTGCTGGCTTGCGTTGGGTGCTTTGGAGCGTGGTGCACGGACCTGGTGGGCGGCGAGAGGATCGGAGCCTGGTGGAGCAAGTCCTCGTGGGTGCATCGGGGCCGAGCGGTGCCGGGGTGGACGGCAAACAATACAAGACGACAAAGACAGATAAGCCGAGCTCCTTGTGTACATTTTACAAGACGTGTTATTTTCGTAATTAATCTCCCTCGTTTGTGTTTGCTGTCAGTCGTGTGGGGACGTCCCGATTTAGGTTTATTAGAGTTATTAGATTTACCGGCGGGCTTTTTCACTGGCTTTACTTTTCCTAATAAACCCTTATATTACTTTTTGTACATAATATCTGAACGCAGTTTTCCTGGGTGTTTGATTTTAATAGATAAGGTTGCGGAGCCTTCGCTGCGTCCCGCCATTCCGCGCGTTGGTGTTGAACTTGAGTCCGCCATTGAGTGTTCGCCTCGGGAGTTAAAGTCTCGCAAATCGGTCATCCGTAACTGTGGTGTTAATCACGGTTACGCGACAAGTGGTGTCAGGAGTGGGATTTGAACCCGTCGGACAAAATTTTTTGTCCGCGGCGAGACATCGACACGGTCGGACAAATTTTTTTGTCCGCGGGGCGACATCGACACGGTCGGGCGTACATTGCGCTCGACGTTCGAACGCAAAATTTTTATAGTTGAGGCGGAGAAATTTGATAATCAATTGGGCAAACGGAGCGCGATATCGCGTCTTCGTCAAATTTAAATTTTGTTTCAGGAATTATTAAAATAAATACGCGCGCGGGGAACGACCTTCCGAAAAGCGGATGTCGGAGGTCGACGAGATGGAAGTACGCAGCGAGGCCTCCGTCAGCGTTGGGAGTGAGCCGGAAATAGGGGAGTTTGATGCAGAGGTGAGCCTTGGAACCTCCCTCGTCCCGAGCACCAACTTATGCCCCTCCCCTACCGGGGAGTCGGGAACAAATGGGACGGCCCCGAGAGACGACCAGGCTTTAATGAAATTTTTTAAGGAATTAATGGATGCTCAGAGGGCCGAGGGTGAGCGAAACCTTGCAGAAATTCGGGGAGACATGAGGGCTCAGAGAGAGTTATTGGGGGCAATGAGGGACGAAGCGAGGGCTCGGAGTGAAAAATTGGGGGCAATGAGGGACGAAGCGAGGGCTCGGAGTGAAAAATTGGGGGTAATGAGGGACGAAGCGAGGGGTACCGGTGAGGGGTTAGACAACGGGATAAAAGAGGTGAAAAATGGGTTAGAGGGGTTAGAAAACAGTATGGAAGGAAAAATTGGGGAAATGGCACAGCAGCTGGGGGAAGCTAAATTGGGAATGGGAGAGAGTACGGCCCATGCAGATGTGCACGGGGCTCAGGAGCCGGGAATGGCAAAATTGGGAATTGCACAGGGAATGGCAATTGAAGTAAATGGGGAGACCGCAGGTCCACAGGTGGATGGGGAATGTCCACAGGTGGATGGGGAATGTCCACAGGTGGATGGGGAATGTGTACAGGTAGAGGGGGAATGCCTGCAGGTAAACGTGGAGAGTCCACAGGTGAGCGGGGAAGGAAATTTGGAATGTGAGAGTTGTAATGGGGAATGTTTCCCACATTCTGGCCTGGTTGTTTATCGGGACCGTGTGGATGTCACAACACCCCAACCGGGGGATGAATTTGGAATTGTGCAGCACCAGGGCGGTGGTGCGGAGCAAGAGGGGGTAGAGTTTTTGGGGGTCCATGCGATAGAGCCGGACCGGGTATTTATTGGGGATATTGATCAAAGCCTGGCGGGGCCAGGAATGATTTGTAATGATGAGGATGATTTGATCCAGCGGCTGGAGACCTGTGACAGTCCCATGGAGGTAGAGCTTGTTCAGGCCCAAAGGAGTCTGGGGGAAGAGGTGAGTTGGTCCAAGGAGGTGGTTGGAATGACCGAGGGGACGCTCACTGTACACTGCTATTTGGAAACAGAGGCTCCAAAATTGGACAACCAGTTGGGGGAGTGTGTTGGCTCCGGGCTGGATTTGGATCTTGGAGGATCGGGAGATAGAGCTTCTGGAGATTTGGTCCCTGTAGGGAATTTGGATCAACT
Organism: Myxine glutinosa; assembly: GCF_964187855.1. Taxonomy (NCBI): domain Eukaryota; kingdom Metazoa; phylum Chordata; class Myxini; order Myxiniformes; family Myxinidae; genus Myxine; species Myxine glutinosa. Next base: position 63,291 of record NW_027616516.1, on the reverse strand, counting down.
GCAGGGAGGGGCAGAACAACCGGTGGTAGAGGTTGTTCCCTGCAGCTGCGGGTTGGCAATGGGAATGAAAATTTGTAAAATAAAATGTAAAATAAAATTACAATGGGAAATTGATTTGGAGCAGCCATGGTTTGGATTGGTCCCCGGGCTGCGGGATCTGGATATGGAGAGGTCATGGGTGATGGCCTCGGGCAAAAGTTGCCCCTTTCAAAATTTGGGTATGCCAGCCAGCTGGGGGGCTGTGATGGCGAGATTTGGACGTGGGGTCCAGCCTTGGGTGTCGAGGTACGACCTGGGTCCCACGGGGGGTCTGGTGGAGTGTGGCGTCCCTTGTCCGTCGGGGCGCCGTCCGAGCTGGTGGCTCGGGCCGGCAGGGTCACCGGACCCTGGTGGGGGTTAAGACCTCCAGGGAGGTCCGAGGTGGTTTCTCAAGCCTGGGATGGCAAATATTGAGGACCACTGGGGGGAGGTGTTGTGGGTCGCGCTTTGGTGGTGGCACCGCAGATGGCCAGCTTGGGCCTGATGTAGTGATCACCCGGGCATGCGACCTGACACCCTCTCCCTGAGACTTTGGGACAACTGGCATGTGATGACCTGCCATGCCGTGTTGGTCGATGGACGCGGGTCAAACCGAATGGACAGGGATGGAGATAGCCTGCCGGACAACCATTGGGGCATCTGTGGAACGTGATGGTGTGAGTGACCTTCCACAGATGCTCCGTTATGATTTATGGACTCTCGGGTTGGGAAGAGAGCCATGGGGATGTGAATCGGGAGATGTGTAACGCGCCGAGCATATGGGCCATGCTCGGCTGGCATGTGTATGGCAAAGCATCCTTCTTTGGTGAGGTGAGTGAAATGTGACAAATGGTTGGCATGGGTAATCTGTGGGTTAGATGGAAATTTAAGGGTGGATTTTGAAATGCCATGGTGGACACTGTACAGTGACGCCATTATTGATCCAGGTGTGTAGACCAAAGTGTTGGAGGCTGTGATGAAATTAATAGGGTAGCAAGACACAGCTTTCAACTGGTTGCGGGGGCAACTGTGCTGATATTTGGGACGCGGGATGATGGGGATGTAGTTGTGTAGCCTGAGGGTCAACGTGGTGCTGTGCGTGTCCGAGGTGTGTGGACCATGTCTTCTGGGTGGGTCTCCTGGTGGAGCATGGCTGTTGACTGGACCTTGGTGTGGTCAAGTGTGGGTGAGCACTGGGGGGGCTGCAGTTTTGTAGTCGGAATGGGGGATGATGGGGAGGTGCAGGGGACGTGGCTGTAGGGATGCCACGCACTGCGACCGTGCCCCCCAGGGCCGAGGTTGTGTGTGCGGTAGTGTGTGTTGTGGCAGCAAGTGCTCACCACATTGGCCAGCTGGGGCTGCTGCAGCTGTGTTCCTCGCAGGGGGGCCGAAGGATGGATGGTGGGTCGCACCCTTATGGACACTCATGGGCCATGTTGGCGTTTTGACTGCTCACCTTGTCCCGGTGACCCTTGCACGGTAGAGGTGCAGAGCTGTCGTGGCCACAGGTAGTTGTGTAGTGATGATCACCGTTGGATGCGGATCCACATACCTGCCAGTGTAGTGGGGACAAAAGAGAAATCTGGAAGGATTTGGTAGGCCCAATGTGAAATTTTGGGAATTGTGTGGTGGATGACACCCTTGAACCTGACCAACCTGCAACTACCTGAACTTGAGGTGAGTGTTTTGAGGAGTACTGTCCCAGGCTTCAGGATTTGCTTTGGGAAATTGGGGACATGTAAATTGGAGTTGGGAGGTGAGAGCGAGTGATGACATGGCCGGTGAGGGGATGGAATGGGAGCCACAGTGTCTTGTGGGTGGCGTATGTTTTTGTATTGTGGTTAGGTGTTTTGATGTGGTCGTGAGAGTGGAACCTGGAGAGTGAGTGATGATTATTGGAGATAATGAGGGGCGATAAATTGTGCTTTTTGGAAATGTGCTAATGGAAATGTGTAAGGATTCAATGATTCGAACTGTGAATGGGATTTCACATTAGCAGGCCATGGCAAGCCTTGTAACACCTTTTACACCATCTATGGAATTGTACTGAATTGTGCTGAGTTGTGTGGAGAATTGAATGGCAGTGGGGGAGGAAGTGTGTTTTGGGGTCTTGTGGGTGGGGAAGGTGTGTGTGTCCGCAGGTACAGAGCAAGCTCTGAGGAGCGATGCCTGCGGGCCCCCCTCTGCGGCAATTACCCCTGGCAGCCGGTGGTAACTGGAAATTGGAGCTCGTCGGTGGAGGGTCTGGTTGGGCGCCGCGGGGTGAGGAAGTCCCCCGGTGACCCGTGTTGCTGCGTGAAAGCAGGAGGCAAAGGAGCCTGGTGTGTGTGGAGACCCTCACCGGCGAGGTAACGGCGGAAAGGGGCTGTTGGGCTGTCACGGGGCCAAGAGGTAAAGGGGGGGGGGGGCAATGAATTTGTAAGTCGGTTGACTTGTTTTTGGGACTGCGGGCACCACAGCCTGATGCGCCCCCACCATCTTTTGTGCGGTACCTCCCCGCTGCCTAGTTGAGGAATGCACACACATGTGAATGACATCAATGCCATGGTCCTGCAGGGGGTGTATTGGGAATAAGTGCTTTGTTGATTTTTGCAATGCCTTGATGACCTATGGAATGAGAATGAGTGGTTAAGGGGTCTGTGTAGCATGAATGTGGGCGAAATCCACCGAGCCGTGTCACTCACCTGTAACATCTGGACGGGGCCCGTGGAAATTTAGGGGGATGCATTGGGGATGGCCCCGCAGGTAAGGTTGTGTCTTGTGGCATCCACCGGGGGACGCGGTCTGTAGACCGGGGTATGTACAAAGGTTAGAGTTTTGAGTTTGGAAAGATGGTTAAGTTTTGTGGTTAAGTTAGCGTTGTGTGTTGTTGTTTCCTCCCTCCACAGGAACAACGAAGAAAATGTACATACTTGCATGATGGTTAAGGGGTTCAGCATGTTAAGGAAGTGTAGGTAGGTAGTCCGACTCACTTCCCACAGCCCTTCCTGATTTATTTCATAGGTTAATTAAGTGTGTGACAGTAAGTGTTAAGGCTGGAATGGTAGCGCCTGCGGTGAACCTTGCAGGAGCTACGGTTCCAGGGGGGGGGGCTGTGTTATGAATTTGGTAGAGCAACATCTAGAGCTAGGTAGATCTGAATAGGTAGGTATTCGGCTGTCGTGACAGGGACTCTACATGTAATAAGTTATTGATGTCTAGGCGTTTGTCGGGGTAAGATGTATGGTTGTGGACCTACCTGGAGGTTCGAGTGTTAAATAGTGAGGGATTAAAGGTAACGCCCCTGTGAGTCTCACCTAGTAGTCAAACCTTTGTCCATTATGGCACTGCAAACCACATAAACATTAGTTAGGTCCTTAGCGCAACATTAAATAATTCCCTTTCCCTGACAAGGACTTCGTAATAGATAGACAGGAAACCAGGCCAAAAACACCGCCACGGTTGGCCGCCGCCGTTCGCACCTCAAAGGCCTACCAACCTCGCTGGCACGTGTTACACCAGGACCGCGGGGTCACGGACGGGAGATGTCAGGAGTCGCATGCCGCAGAGGGCGTGACCTGGGCGAGTTGGGAGGCTATGATTGGCTGAGGAGTGCGCCAATGTGACGTCATCGGCCACCAATATAGGCGACGGTCGGACGCCATTTCGGCAGTTGAGTTGAGTTCGGGCAGACGCAGGCAGGCACCAGAGAGTTTGAGTCGCAAGTCACACGGAGTTAGTTCGCCAGTTGGAGTTGGAGAGGACACGCCATTTCGGGCAGTCGCAGTCGAGTTCGAGCTTGGCAGTGAGCAATTGAGAAGCGAGTTGGAAGGACGAGACGTGCAGTCACACCTGCGTTCTCTCCGGTCCTGTCTTCGTGCTTTGTGTGGGGATCGACCTCGTGTGAAGCTGCTGGCTTGCGTTGGGTGCTTTGGAGCGTGGTGCATGGACCTGGTGGGCGGCGAGAGGATCGGAGCCTGGTGGAGCAAGGCCTCGTGGGTGCATCGGGGCCGAGCGGTGCCGGGGTGGACGGCAAACAATACAAGACGACAAAGACAGATAAGCCGAGCTCCTTGTGTACATTTTACAAGACGTGTTATTTTCGTAATTAATCTCCCTCGTTTGTGTTTGCTGTCAGTCGTGTGGGGACGTCCCGATTTAGGTTTATTAGAGTTATTAGATTTACCGGCGGGCTTTTTCACTGGCTTTACTTTTCCTAATAAACCCTTATATTACTTTTTGTACATAATATCTGAACGCAGTTTTCCTGGGTGTTTGATTTTAATAGATAAGGTTGCGGAGCCTTCGCTGCGTCCCGCCATTCCGCGCGTTGGTGTTGAACTTGAGTCCGCCATTGAGTGTTCGCCTCGGGAGTTAAAGTCTCGCAAATCGGTCATCCGTAACTGTGGTGTTAATCACGGTTACGCGACAATATATATATATATATATATACACACACACATATATATATTGTTGTGGATCTCAGCGCCGGCCTTTTCCCCTTACCAAGGGGGGATTAGTCCCCTTTAGTCCATGGGCCCGGACCCGAAATTTCACTAATTGGTACCACCCGAGGTGGCAAGTTCTAGTAATGATTTTTGGAAAGGTGCATGTATGTGGGATACATGCTGATGTGATAGCAATTCTGGACTGGTAGCTTAGTGGTAGTTATCAGCTATTCTATACCCGCACCCTGTGAAAAGGCGTTCGACGGTTCGGATTGATTTAGTCCATGTGTGAAATTTTGGGTACGGGCCCATGGACTAATTGGGCATATTAATCAGAAAGTACTGAGACAACGTAGATCCCAAAATTATCGCTTTATGTCTTATTTATGTCTCGATGCAGAGATCTCGCAATCCAGCATCTTGAAATCGCTTCCCTATTATTCCCATCAGTGTGCAGATGGTGTGGAATACTCCGAGCCTGGTGATGATGGTGTTTTGGAACTTGTCAGGGTGTTTCCATATAATCTCCACAGCCTTTGCATACAGTGCCTGGTCAAAGACACAGACAATCTTTGTCAGGTCCAAGGAGTGCATGATGTTCAGTGACTGGTTTAGCACTTCATTGACAGTCGACATTTGTGTCGCTGGAGCATTAATGGTAGGCAGGTAGCCTACATTGTCTGGAATGACTGTCACGTCATCTCGAGTCCGGATGTTGAAGCCTGTCCAGCTGCTGATTGATTGCTCTTCTTGTTGCGACATGCGTGCCATGACCCAGACAAGATTCTTCTCTTTGGCGAGCTGAGTCTCAGCTGCAGTGTCAGCATCTGCACTTTTGCTCTGTGGTGGTCCCACTCGTTGTCCAGCGTTGTATGCTGGTAGCATTGGTGGTGGTGCATCAATACTTCTCTGCTTTGTTTTTCCTACAGTCAGCATGGTTCTGGTGGACACTGGGGTGATTGGCTTTGCTTGTACGGCAAACCCATTCACTCTGTGAGATGTTCCTTCTCCACTGGTGGTCTCTTCCAGACGGTCGATATTATCCCAGGCTAAGGTTGTGAATATGCCAGGATGGATGTTACCTGGGAGGGCAACATCACTCCCTGATAGCGAGAGCTTTTGGAGACACAGAGCAGTGTCGATCTCTTCCATCTGAGAATAGGACACACTATGGCCGAGTCGGTTGAGGATGTGTATCAACTCTACATTCCCGGTCAGTGACTTGATAGCGAATGGCAGAACGATGTGCTTCGGGGGCTTTATCAGTCCACGTGTTACAGCATATACCATGTCATAGCCGAGTGAACACAGAAGCCGCTGGACTCTTTGAGATGCATGATCAGGGTCATTGGAACCTGTAAGTAGATAGCACAGGAAGACCATGACCGACTCTGGAATGGTAGTGTCCTCTGCTTCTGGTTTGACTTCCGGTGGCCAGGCTTGAGGGGCATCTTGGTTCTTGATGTCGGCTCTCATTTTCAGGGCTGCTTTGGAGACCACATCTTCAGCATGGAGGCCTTTCTGAGTATGCAGCTCTGCTTGTAGCGATTGGTATTGTTTGGCAAGTTCGTATATGGACAGGTTGTCTGGAAACAGGAGGAGTTTCCCTTTTCCCTCAGAGAAGATGTGCAGGGAGTCTGCAAACTCGCTTTCCAGTTTCCGTCGTATGTGTTTCTTGGTTGATTCCCTTACATGGGCAATACCAAGAGAGTTCATTGAAGCCACCAGTCTAGAAGAGAGATCAGTCATTGTCATCACTTGAGGATTGCCAAAAAGCTCCCTTCTGATGAACAGGAACAGCTCATTGTAGGCCTGATCCACAGCAGCGCCATACTGAGCTTCAGCATCATCATCTTGGCTTGCATCCTGTCCACTGCGAACCTCTCTTTTGGTATAGAACCGATAGCACGACCTATGATAGTGACCTTCTGCAGCTACCAGGTCTCTGCTGACTATGGCAAGGATTCTGCTGTCCATTTTCTCCATGGCTACATTCCTGATTGTGGCGTCAGCTCGCAGTTCTCGACATTGTATGAGGATTTCTCTCGTCTTCTGTCCTTTAGCATACTTGGTGTCTTTCTGGCAGAAAATGCACTCTGCCTCATAAGTCCTTGATGTGCTTGCACATTGTCTAGCTGCTCTCTGTGATCCTGTGTCTTGAGCAGGTTCACTGGCACTGGCACATTTGAGGATGCCATCAAGATGTCTTTTCATGGTGAAGAGACTGCGACATTTTCTGTGGTACTGGATTGTTGGAATCTGTCCATCAGGAAGGTTCGTAGCTAGTTTCAAAATTGCTGCATGTTTTCTGATCTGGGCTGCCCTCAGCAATGTTCTCCATGAGTCAATGTCTTGTAGTGAAACCAGCTTGTCTGTATTGTCATTGGAACAGTGGATGATGCACTCCACTCGTGGCCGCTTTAGTGGCAGGCTGCTTGCTCCGTCAGAGGCCATGTTCAGTCAGTTTTCACCTGCAACATAGAATTATCAATCCACATTACTATGTTGCACAAATTAGTAGTCTGCCAGTCCTTAATTATATTTAATTACACTTAATTAGACTGGTGAAACCAGTGGACTGATATCTGAAAGCAAATCAAGCATTCATGACTGGACTTATTCTAACCAGGCTGCAAATGTATATCACCACTGATGAGGGGAAATCAGCACTTTACATATCTGTCATATATTTTCTGCTTAACTAAATAGACATAATTATTGCAGAGCCTCTTGTTCTTGCCTCACCTACCAGGAAGTATCCACCAGTGGCCAAGTATACGGAATACGGAAGAAAACTGGACACTGCCAGCATCCAACATATATTTTGTTCTTAACTAAGACACTAAAACTGAAGAAAAAGTTAGTTTCCACACATGAATAAATACAAGAATATGTATTATATAGTATAACATACATGTCTTTATTACAAACATCCATTTGCTAAGATATTTAAGCATGTTACATTGTCTATTCAGCTAAAAAAATGATTTGGAAGATGATACTAGTAACAACAGCGCGGAGTTGCGGTATCGCGATTAATGCAAAAACAGCTTTCCTGCAAGAAAAATGAAAAAGCTACCCATTTGGAATTGCTATCACATATTATTTTACTTATATGGGTGTAACAAATAAATTGGCACCATGGAACTTTTGCCACCTCGGGTGGTACCGATATCTGGTCTGGCCCATGGACTACTTGTCTTTGACTAGCCGACGGGACCCGGGACCGATGACGTCCTTCCAGGACAGCACGAAATAGGATTTTAGGACTAAGAATTCGCTATTACCTAATTACTCACGCTGCCGAGAAACGAGGAAATAAGCCCCGCCCGAAGCACGGGTGTTGGTGGATACGCCGAGCGGTAGCGAACCCGTGACCCGAGCCGTTATCAATGACTAGACCCCGATCCAAGCAGTTCTTAATCGTGCCACGCTTACCCAAAGGAGGAAATCACAGAAACGGTCGAATTTGGCAGAAAAGGAATAACAAGATTTATTTACACAATGTACAATGACCAGCAGAAGAAAACGCAGTGCAGCCTTAAGAACAGTCTTAACTTATTCCCTGGACAAACGGGCCCGATCACACTCAGACACACTCACACGGGGTTTGCAGACAAACAGGTCGATGGTCCAGGGATGGCGTCCGGGCAGCTCTCCCTCCGGTCCCCAGCTCGCACCACGAAGTAGATGAAAACAGTAGATGGCAGGAGCTGTCCGCGTGTCATTGGCGTGCACGGGATAATTATGGGGCAAACGGTAGGGCTGGGCTTTGGCGGTTAATTACTCGCGTGGCTGCGTGTGTAACAGTTCAATCGGCGATAACAATGCGCTTCCCAGTCCTCCTCACAACTCCGGTTCAGTCCTTTCAATACAGTCCTCGACTCGAGCGCCTGCCTCTCCCTTCTCATAACTGAGGTGGGGGCTTCGCGCAAAGGGTTTATTGCCACGCCCTTGGAACCCTCTGGAACTCACCAGACGTTCTTCACCACGCCCTATCACGCCATGCCCTCAAAGCCCTGATTGGCTGGTAGTCCTTACCGTCATCGCCTTCTGACGTGCTCCTTGTCGCCACCCCTCCTCGACCCTCACGCTCCTCCCTCTTCTTAGGCCTACCTCGTGTTACCCGACTAGTTTTGAGCAAACCAAGGGCAGCGAACGCTGCTGGCAGCCAAAGCGTAACAAACTTGAGGGATGCCAAATGGGGCGTGGGATCGAGTTTGCCCATGATGTAATTGGAGGGTGGCCGCAAAATGAAAGGACCTAAGCTCATTTCTTTACACAATGCAGATGTTACTAGGGAAATGGCCTACTCTTACACATACTATGACATAACTAATACTCTAAGTGGGCCTACGTGTTGCTTGTGGACTAACTATGGGGGCAAACCTTTAACCTTTAATGATGTCATATGTACAATCTCAAAACCGCAACACTGCCCCCCTCCTTCGCAAGGCTCGTCCCCGAGCCAAACCCACACAAGTGAGAACGACCGGTTTTGAGCAAGGGTCAGGACTACTTTTTAAATTCCATGTGACACTTAGGTGTGGTTCCCTTCTACATTTAACCTAACACCCTGTGTGTGACAGTTTTACAACACTAGATATGTCCCACCTACTGCGTTGTGTACTAACTAACAGACTCACACCCACAGCTAACCAAATTGCGGAAAGAATTCTCAAACTATACATAAAGCCGGTGGGGAGCATGTTATTTACAAGACTAATCTAATTATTTACATCTCTATAACCCAGTACCTGTTCTTTTGTGGGAAATAAATTTGGGAGGAGACAAACAACAATGCACTGCACCAATACACCATATACAAGAAATGCACAAAAATGCACAAAAATGTACAAAAATGCACAATCACATTTGAAAAATAAATGGCACATTTGCTGCTTGGCTGCTGCTTGGCTGCTGCTTCTTGCATCTTCCTGCTTCGTCTTCGGTGTGCCGTAATAAAACTTGAAGTCTTCCTTCCTGACACACCGGAATAAATAAAAATGCACAAACCGTGTCCGTTTTTATTTGCAGGGCCAATCTTAGGTGGTCCATCTGCGTGACATTGACGCCACTTAAAAACCAGTGGTCTGTAGGGCAAGATAACGCTGGCAGCAATGGTCTGCTCCAGCAAAGGTGCCAGGCCACAGAACGTGTGGTCCATTAGGTGTACTGGTGCAGCAACAGGTAGCAGGAGTACCGCACAAGTGTGACAACGTGCCGCAGCACAGTTCATGGTTCCTGCACACTCCCCTCATAAAAAAAAATGGGTCCATGGGTGGGGAGGAAAGACAAGGCAGAGAGTTAGCAAAGGAAAGGGCGCAAGGGTACACGTCTGTAATGAAATTGTATCTAAGTTGAACCCAGGTGCTATGCTTTCTCCAACCACTGAGAGGCTTCTATAAGAACTCGGACGAACATCGCTCCGGATCATTCCTGTGACATTTAATCTGTGTGACAGTGTATACTAGAATGGTGCATATATCTAGATGTTCCAGGCTTGCTTGTATTGACTGCTAATTGCTTGACACCTCCATGATTAGGTAATCCTGATACAAGGCTTGATTATTTCTTACAGGTGTTGCCAGAGATCGAATCTGAATTAAACCTACCATTAGGATAATGTTGTGGATTTGATTTCTTACAACAATTAATTCAGATTCCTCTCTTCGTCCTGAACGAGTACGAGACCCGAACGAGTACGACATGGCTCATAAAATGATCCAAGTGCCTGTCTTCGCCGTGGATCCCCAGGCGACGGACGCGGCCGCCCAACTGACACATTGGCTGAAAATCCTGAATAATCAGTTCAATGCGCAGGAAGCAGTCACCGCTGAAACGAAGCTCGCTGTGCTGCAATCTAAGGTGCACCATACTGTGTATATGACCATTGAACAATGTGGGATGTACGATGATGCTGTGGCTGAGCTGAAGCGTATCTACATAAAAAAACAAAGCGTGGTCTACTCCCGACATTTGCTTGCGTCTCGTCGACAACAGCCCACGGAGACCTTAGATCAATTTGCTCAAGACCTCCGATGCCTACTGAAGGAAAGTACCTCTGTGGTACGCACCCATGAACAAGTCTGCGATGACCTTGTCTGCGATGCTTTCGTCTCAGGTCTAAGGTCCCGGTCGTCAGACAAAGACTACTTGAAGAACCCGACTTGACCCTAGAAGAAGCCCTTCGGTTATCTCACGTGTACACCGAAGCACGGGAACAATCCGACGCATATGAACGCCCATCAGTCACTGCGGGGATATCTCGACAGACCCGACCGGAGAGAGCTACCGCCGAAATCGAAGATGCCGCCTCGGCACCTCCGCCGGATTCGGGGACAACGGATACTCTCAAGGATCCCGATCCAGGCTTGACGGTGGCTGCTGCAGCTGGACCCAAGCCAGGAAGTAACGCTAAGTGCTATTTCTGTGGGAACCGCAATCATCCCAGGTCAGTTTGCCCGGCTAAGGACGCGAAGTGTCATTTGTGCACAAAGACGGGACATTTTGCAAAAGTTTGCCGAGCGTCTCGAGACAAGCGAGCTCGCTCGAGGATGAATGTGCTTATCTCCGAGCCCGCGGTATGAACGGCGCACGGCGCGCCTCGCCCGACATTGATTGGGATCGCCCCTCTCCGTGGGCCCTTTTGAGAACTCGACCCGAGCTGAGAACTCGACCTTGATGAGACTCGCCGCACCGACTAAACAAGTGTCGCAATCACTTCAGTATGCGGCGCGACCGTCCTTGACAGGAATTCTTCTGACACCCTGCCAACTTCTGGGATCGGCCACCCGATCGGTGAATGCTGGCTTTGAAACTCTGCGCATAGCGCGTGCGTGCTCCGGTGGCGGCGCGATCGACCTACAGGCTACTTCAACTGCACGAAAGCTGGGATCTTTGCACGCGGCACGAGCGCCCTCTGGAGGCGGCACGACCGGTCCACGAGCGAATTCAATGGCACGAAAGACATTAGCTGGCGTCAGATCCACACGTGAGGCTCGAGCGCCTCCCCTCGACGACTCGATAACTACAGGGCCACCTGGCCTGTCTCGTACTATAATCCCACTCATGATTGAAGGAATTTTTGCAAATGCTTTAATCGACATGGGATCCACGGATAGTTATGTGGATCTTCGGCTTGTGCAGAAACATGGATGGCCGATTCTTGGGACAAGACGCAGAAGCTTTATGGCCTCTCAGGGGCTATGGCTTAGCACAAAAGGGGAATGTCGACTGAAGCTTGTAATTAAGGGTCGAATGTTTCCGGATGTGCATTTAATGGTCTTACCAGCATTATGCGCAGAAGTTTTGTTAGGACATGATTTTCTCAAGCAACATGGACGTTTGGAAATGGAATTTGGTGGTACTGATACTCTTGCTGTGTGTGCTCTTGCAGGGATGGAAATTGAGCCACTGTCGCTGTTCCCCAATATGACCACGGACTGTACACCTGTCGCGGTTAAATCGCGACGCTACTCACGAGCTGACATGCAATTCATTGCAGAAGAAACGGCGCAGCAACTAAAGGAAGGTATCATAGAACCTAGTCGGTCGCCATGGCGGGCCCAAGATCTGGTGGTACAAAGCGAATCGCATCGCAAACGCATGGTAATCGACTATTCGCAGACGATTAATCGGTTTACCCAGTTGGACGCCTACCCACTCCCGGGAATGGACTCCCTGGTTCGACAGGTGGCACAGTATTCGGTCTGTAGCACTCTCGATCTATGTAGTGCGTATCACCAAATCCCCATCTCCGCAGCAGATCGCATCTATACTGCGTTTGAATCAGGTCAGAGGTTATACCAGTTCACCCGGCTACCTTTCGGGGTCACGAACGGGGTCATGTGTTTTCAGAGGGCTATGGACGACCTCATCGCCAAGGAGAACTTGACCGATGTCTTCGTTTATCTGGATAATCTCACGGTTTGCGGGTATGACCAGGAACATCATGATGCTAATCTGAAGCGCTTCCTTGAGGTCGCGCATAGGTATCGCTTGACTATGAATGAGGCTAAATGTCGCTACTCTGCTCGCACGATAGATCTCCTGGGGTACACCGTGACCCACGGCTCTGTCGCTCTGGATAAGGAGCGTCTGCGACCCTTGCTCGACATGGCCCCGCCCTGCGATCGTGCTTCGTTGAAGCGTGCTCTCGGGCTGTTTGCTTATTATTCCAAGTGGGTTCAAAACTTCTCCATGAAGCTCCGCCCACTTGTGGATTGCGATGCGTTCCCCATGAGTCTCGCTGCCAAGGCCGCTTTTCATGGCCTTAAGTCCGACATCGCTGGCGCCGCTGTGGCGACGATTGACGAAAATAAATCCTTTGCTTTGGAAAGCGATGTGTCGGATCATGCGATAGCTGCAACCCTCTCTCAAGGGGGGCGCCCTGTGGCCTTCTTTTCACGGACTCTCTGCTCCGCTGAATGGAGATATTCGTCTGTCGAAAAGGGGGCGTATGCCATCGTCTAGTCGATCAGGAGTTGGCGTCCCTATTTGCTTGGACAATGTTTCCAAATTATCACGGACCAACAGAGCGTTGCTTTTATGTACGACACCCAGCATGCTCAACGCATTAAGAATGAGAAAATAACTCGCTGGAGGATCGAGCTCGCCGATTTCTGCTATACAATCAAATATCGCCCTGCGCGGGATAACCTGGTCGCCGACGCTTTATCGCGGCCGGCGATGTGTGCGAGCCTCACTTCTTTTGAGGACCGGCGCATTTTGCATGACACCTTGTGCCATCCCGGGGTGACGCGTTTCACTCATTTTGTGCGCAGTCGTAACTTGCCCTACTCTGTAGAGGATATTCGTCAGCTCTGTCGCACTTGTTCTGTATGTGCTGAACTCAAACCACGTTTCTACAACCCTCCTATGGGTACGCTGGTCCGAGCCACTAGGCCGTGGGAGAGATTGGCGATGGATTTCAAAGGACCACTGCCAGTGTCACCGGCTTCGAGTAACTCTCGTTATCTACTCACGATCGTTGATGAGTTCTCGAGATTCCGTTTTGCTTTCCCGTGCGTATATATTGTTACGGATCGCGGTTTAGATGTTATGATGGGCCGAGCGGATGGTTCAACCGCGACCGTTACAGGATCCCCGATTGGCCCGACTCCCCCAACGTTGACCAGATCGCACCACAGATATTCAATTTGGAAACCTCTAAAGCGACCGAAAGAGAAGGAAAAGAGAAGACGACAGAGTACGGAGGAAGAACAGATTTATTATACACACACAAGCAAAAAGAAGGAGCGACCAAAGTTATTTACAAGCAATGGATGGAAGAAGCAGTCACACAGTGAATCGTTAACTTATACTATTCAATTTACTTAACCCCAGGACAACATTCAAGACAGACGACGTTCACACTTACACGGGGGAAATTGCAGGCAGGAATGGCGGAGGTGGGTTGCTGGAGAGGGAGGCAGGGTCAGGTCCCTGCAACCGGCAGGGCTGGAGGTAGCAGCTCCCAATTCTTCGCGTTTTTGGCGGGAAAACCCTCGGTCGCGTCGACGCTGCTGATGCTGTGGACGTCACGCGCTGGCTCGGTCACACCTGCTCCTCTCCTTCTGGTGGAGCCGTCTCCCTCCTCTCAGCGCGTCTCTCCAAAGCTGATTTCCTCTCCAAGTATCTCTCCTTTTTGGTTTGGAGCGTCCCTCATCTCACAGCTCACAGCTCACAGCTCACAGCTCATCTCTCATGTCCTCTCTCATGTCATCTCTCGAAGCAGTCCCTTCCAGTCGCTTTTATTACTCGGGGCGGAATCAAGCCGCCGGCTGCGAGGGCACGCCTACCGGGTCGCTAACCGCGGTGCTGGTTGGCTGTTAGGGCTGTCCGATTCCTCCTTTGATCATGACGACGTGCCACGCCTGTGAGTTGGCGGCTCCTACCCCCCTCTTCTCCGAGATGAGCACATGGGCAATGGCGGCTTGCGGGATTGAACACCACTCGCACCGCTTTTGAAAGGAACTTTGGAGAGCGGAGATGATTGGGGAAATTGAAAGGGGCCGACGCTTATTTCGTTTGATACAATGCAGAGTCAATCTAGTGGGAAACACATATTTAGCCTACATGGAATAAGGAAATAAACTATTTAAAAAGATATATCGTGGCCTGTGTGTAAGTTTCATGGAATTAACTAGGAGGACGGCTGCGACCATTATTTACATTACGAGGGTGTTACACACAACAAAACCATACTTTTCACATTCGTTACACTTTCTCCAAAATTGTTACACTTCTCCAAAACCGTTACACTTCTCAAATTCGTTACACTGCACCCTCCTTTCTTCAGGCCCGTCGTCGGGCCTACAAAACTTTAACTTAGTGTGACACGTAGGTGTAATTCCCTCTACAATTAACCTGACCCTGAGTGTGACAATCTTAAAACACAAATAAGTATGTCCCCCTATTGCATTGCACCCTGTCTAACAGATTCAAGCCCACAGCTAACCGAATTACGGAATTGTTCTCAAACTATACATTTACGGTGGGGAGCATTATTTACAATGACGTTATTTCTTATTTACAACGTAACCCAGGACCTGTTTTTTTTTTTTCTTTCCTTTAGGGAACAAGAAAAAGAAATTCCTGTTGGGAGGGAGGAGACAGCACGCATTGCATCGATGCACCAGTACCAATACCACCAAAGCACCCAAAAGCACCAAAAGCACCACAAGCACCACTCGGTGCACAGTCACCACGGTTCATAATAAACACAACAAAACAACTGGTGGTGGTCTTCTCTTTCTCTGCTGGGCCGATGTTCTTCCCGACGTCTTCTGGCTTCATGCGGCCTACTTGGAAATAATAAAAAGCACAACTTGTGTTCGTTTTTATTTAGGGCCTCAGGGGCCAACTAAGGGTGGTCCACCTGTTTGGCATAGGTGCCACATTACCGAGGTCCGCAAGCAAGATTCCCTGGCCACTATGGCCGGTCTCCAACAGAGGTGCCCTGCCCCAGAACCTGGGGTCCATCAAGTGGTACTTGGCCGCAGAACAGCGGTCCATAAAGTGGTACATCAACGCAATGCATGCTGGTTCTGGGAATCTCGTGCGCACAATGGCCACCTCACGCACGCTCCCCTCGGCACCCAATGGCGCACAGGTCCTCAAGTGGGAGACAAAAGGGGGGAAGGCAAATGAGCGAGGGGTAAGGTCACAAGGGTACACGTCAATAAAGGCAATGCAGGGTGAAGTGCGTACGGAGAGCGAAGTGAGAAAAACTCGTCACTACCGTATGTCACCCCCCCTGTCACCTACACTACCCTTGCCCTTACCCCATATTTACAACAATTTACACCTTTACAAATCCGTCGCTACTGTCACGTCTTCCCCTTATTTCCCCTACCAAATTCGTCTCCACAATCCCACTGTCCAAAATTTGCCATCACCCAATCCGTCATCAATCCTCACAAGGAGGAAGAGATGGAACATCAAGCACAATGTCACACCCACGTCATGATGCGTCTCACAATCCAAACATTTGCATCATAAAAAATAATCAAAACATGGCATGGTGTGGAGTACCTGTCACCTCAGGTGAGTGGATGCAGATGGTGCGAGGAGATCCTTCATCCTAACTATCCTCTAAATGATTTAACACACTTTACACTACCCGGGGTCTTTCCCTGCCAATCCATTGGCCAACTTACACTATGGGTTCTAAAAACCAATTCCCATTGACCAAACTGTGGTGCTTCTCAATTTGGGGTCTCACTCCCCCGATTCATCTCCCGGTGCCCTCGCACAATTTCTGGGCTGTGACGTGTAGCTCTCCCAGCAGGTCTACCCACCTGCACACCTCCACCACTGTAGTTGCCACCCGAGCTTACCTAGCTCCTTACCTAACCTATCTAATTTGGGAAGGCCCCTCCTGGCTCTGTCACCCCTTGGTGCCCTCTGGCACTGGGCTACCCGGGTCCGTCCTCCGGATCCTCGGGCCCCATCCACAACTACCGGCTCCCAGAGCCCACCTGCGGCCTCACCTGGCCGACATCCTCACAGTGGTGGAGTGCCCAAACCAACTACACACACTAACAGGCTACACGCCCAGCCATTTCCACAACACTAATGCACCCATCCAATCACCATTCTTCCACCCGCACCACAGATGCCAATATCCAACCACAATTTACCTATACCCTCTACCTAACACTTACACTACCCGCCCCGGGTATCCGTGATGGGGGTCCACTCTTCCCCCATTCACACCTTCGCACCATCCACTCCACTCCACAATTTCCACCATACTCACTCCACGACCATCCATTCCAATACTCCATTAATTCCACACTACCATTTATTCCACACAGCCACATACACCTGTTGTTGCACACCTGTGCCCTCACACCTGGTGCCACCTGCACCCTCCTTTCTTCCTGGACCATTTGGTCATCAAAATACACATCACCATCACTCACTCATACACTGCTCCATCCACCTGTTCAGTTGCACACCTGTGCAATCACACCTGTTCAATCGCACCTGTTCAATCCTCAAACACACGGCATCATCTCTTCTAACTACTCCCCTCTGAAACTTGCGCTCCCCAGTCGTCCCTTTAAACTATTGCGCTCCCACATCATTATCATCCACACTAATCTACCTGCGTCCCCACTACAGGTATCAGTCACTAACTAACCTTAACGTTACCTAATGTCATCTTCGCTAGATCCCTACACACAATATCCTAACCCACCCGGGCTAGTTTTCACTGCCATCAACCCCATAACCTAGTGCTCCTTTGCCCCCCATTTGTGAGGGATGACAGAGTTGCCATCCCACCACGTCGGGGAGGTCCTACTATCAATTTTGCTCGTCCAAATTCCAACCAATTCAAAAATTTTCCATTTACTGCCAATTCTACCCACTATTATAAATTTCGTATCAAATCACGATCACTATCACTATCACCATCATCACAGTCCACTATATCCTAGCCTCGGTGCGTCGTGACATCATTAAACTCGGTTCGTAAAGCCGAGCAATGAATTCGGGTGGTTTGGTCGCCTGCAGGTTGAATCCGTCCGGCTTTCGGTTCAAGGGAGGTGGTTTGGTTGGACCGAGGTTCCACGCACCATCTCGGCGCGGCACCTTGCGGTCCCGGGCCCGATGGCTCAATCTCCCCCGGTCGGAACCCCGTCCCCGCGAGGGGGCACCGTTCCGCTTCCTCCCACTCGCCCTTGAACCGGACCGGTCGCCTGGCCCGACAAGGCCCGGACTCGACCGTGCGGGGCGGGGCCAAGCCCGAATCGGCAACGACGCTTCGAAGAGAAGCGACGCAGCATCGATCCGCGCCGGGCCTCGCACCCAACAAAGCACACCGCGCCCCGAGTGCTCGCATCGGCTATCCGTCGCCCTAACCACTAACCCGGTTACCGTCGATGCTTCACTTGCATGCTCACACGCATACGCTACCCCTTTCACCCTCACAAAACCTGGCGTTCCAACGCCGTCCGTACATTCCACCAACGCTCTCCCTGTTACACACCACACCTCTCGCGCACACCTCGGTCCACACCTCTCCTCCGTTACGTCCTCCGTAACACTCACCATGGGCGTGCACTCTTGCATCCACCCACTAACGTGCTCACATGGGCTCTCCCACACCCGCGCTACCACTAACTCAGGTGTGCTTCCTCGCACACCCTCTACCATTCCAAGCGTGCATTCTCGCACCCGCTCCACCACCAACTCACTCTCCGGGTCACTCTCACCCTCGCACGTACACTCCGTACACCCCGACGTGCATTCTCGCTCGCACTCGGTTTCACTCCCACACTTTATAACACGCCCACTCGCCGACGCACACTTTTTCCTCACACGCGTGCCATTTCCACTCACACGGGACCCTTTACCAACGCCCGGGTGCCATATCGATCCCAATCGCGCGACAATTCTTTTGTCGCTAAACATCCTCCTGCAAAATCTACCCACACAATATACAGCACGACTCACCTGGGGGATCCTTTTCTCCACGCGAACCTGCAAACTTCCATTCGGGTTAAGCACAGCATCGTGATGTGAGCAGGGACTTTGTACATAATCCATTTCTCCCTGCAATTCCCGGGCTACCTCCGTCATCTCTTCAATTTTAATGCCCACTTCCGCTTTTTCTTTACTCACCTCGACGACCGCTGGCTTTAATAAAACACCCTCGACCTCATCGGTCGCCGGCTTTTCCAAACCCCGTGTCGCGATTTCTACCCCCGTCATTGTACCCGTGCTTTCCTCCGCTTCGCTCAACCGGCGCTTCTCGACCCGCGTTACCTCCTCGTGCACCCCTGGGACCCTTTCGCCCAACTTGCGGTCTCTGTCCCTCTGCTCCCTTTCCTTCCTATCGGCCCTCATTCCGTTTATTGTTGCTTCAATTTGCTCACTCTGAGCCTCCATCCGGTTCCCCATTACCCCCAATTGCTCATTCTGAGCCTCCATCCGGTTCCCCATTACCCCCAATTGCTCATTCTGAGCCTCCATCCGGTTCCCCATTACCCCCATTTTTGCTTCTAGCCTCTCCATAAGGGCCCCCATTTGTAACATAAAAAGGTTCGAATCCACCAGCGGCGCTGCTACGGTCGCGGGCGCGGTCGCCGTGGCCATGTGCGAGGCGCCATTTTGCGCGCCCGTAACCTCGTGCGCGAGGACGCCATTTTGTGCATCTGATACCCCCTCAACTGCCTCCTCATTGCTCTCCTCCTCCCTTTCTTCCCCTAAGTCCTGGGTTACCCCTAACCCATCTATCTTCCCCACTGACATCCGATCGCCTTGATTGTCCATGGCGCGATCTCAAAATTCAGGTTTTATAAAACAAAATTTCGGCAGCTCGTAATTTTGACCAAATTTTTTTTTTTTCTACACGTTTTAAAAATTTGGTTCGGGCCTCGAATCCCACTCCCAGACACCAATTGTTACGGATCGCGGTTTAGATGTTATGATGGGCCGAGCGGATGGTCCAACCGCGACCGTTACAGGATCCCCGATTGGCCCGACTCCCCCAACGTTGACCAGATCGCACCACAGATATTCAATTTGGAAACCTCTAAAGCGACCGAAAGAGAAGGAAAAGAGAAGACAAACAGAGTACGGAGGAAGAACAGATTTATTATACACACACAAGCAAAAAGAAGGAGCGACCAAAGTTATTCACAAGCAATGGATGGAAGAAGCAGTCACACAGTGAATCGTTAACTTATACTATTCAATTTACTTAACCCCAGGACAACATTCAAGACAGACGACGTTCACACTTACACGGGGGAAATTGCAGGCAGGAATGGCGGAGGTGGGTTGCTGGAGAGGGAGGCAGGGTCAGGTCCCTGCAACCGGCAGGGCTGGAGGTAGCAGCTCCCAATTCTTCGCGTTTTTGGCGGGAAAACCCTCGGTCGCGTCGACGCTGCTGATGCTGTGGACGTCACGCGCTGGCTCGGTCACACCTGCTCCTCTCCTTCTGGTGGAGCCGTCTCCCTCCTCTCAGCGCGTCTCTCCAAAGCTGGTTTCCTCTCCAAGTATCTCTCCTTTTTTGGTTTGGAGCGTCTCTCATCTCACAGCTCACAGCTCACAGCTCACAGCTCATCTCTCATGTCCTCTCTCATGTCATCTCTCGAAGCAGTCCCTTCCAGTCGCTTTTATTACTCGGGGCGGAATCAAGCCGCCGGCTGCGAGGGCACGCCTACCGGGTCGCTAACCGCGGTGCTGGTTGGCTGTTAGGGCTGTCCGATTCCTCCTTTGAACATGACGACGTGCCACGCCTGTGAGTTGGCGGCTCCTACCCCCCTCTTCTCCGAGATGAGCACATGGGCAATGGCGGCTTGCGGGATTGAACACTACTCGCACCGCTTTTGAAAGGAACTTTGGAGAGCGGAGATGATTGGGGAAATTGAAAGGGGCCTACGCTTATTTCGTTTGATACAATGCAGAGTCAATCTAGTGGGAAACACATATTTAGCCTACATGGAATAAGGAAATAAACTATTTAAAAAGATATATCGTAGCCTGTGTGTAAGTTTCATGGAATTAACTAGGAGGACGGCTGCGACCATTAATTACATTACGAGGGTGTTACACACAACAAAACCATACTTTTCACATTCGTTACACTTTCTCCAAAATTGTTACACTTCTCCAAAACCGTTACACTTCTCAAATTCGTTACAATATGACAGCCACCACGGTTATCCGGTGCCTACAGAACTTGTTTTCTATGTTTGGGAATCCGGCCTATGTGCATACCGTTCGAGGCGCGGTGTTCCTGTCCCAGGAAGTGAGGAACTTCTTACTCCAGCATAATGTCGCTTCTAGCTATACTACTCCGTATAGGCCGCAGGCGAATGGACAGGTCGAACGCTTTAATGACATTATATGGAGAGCCATTATGCTGAGTCTTAAGTCCCTTGGCCGAGGCCTAGACAAATGGGCTTGGTCGCTACCCGTGGCACTGAACCCGATCAGGACTTTATTGTGTACGGCTACCAATCAAACTCCCCCGAACGGAAGTTTTATTACACGAGGAGTTTGGGTAGTACCCGACCTTTACCGGGTTGGCTTGCTGAGCCGGGACCGGCTTTCCTCAAACGTGCAGTTCGCATGAGTAAGTATGACCCACTAGTGGATAAGGTGCAGGTACTCCAAGCTAATCCCGAGCACGCTTGAGTGTTGATGTCTGATAGACGTGAGTCGACAGTCTTCGTACGCCACCTGGCCCCATGCGGGGAAATTGACGAACCAGTTTATGAGTCCATGGACTCTCCCGTCGAACCGCCTATGGAGTATCTGCCAGCATCCTCACCGCTAAACGCACCGCAACCTGTAGGCCCTGTGGTTCCACCGCCGTCACCTGACTTAGGTGGCTAATCCGACGCAGGGGACTCCGGTCTTGGGGATATAGTACCCGGTAATTTCCGGACCCGCGCCGGGAGGGGGATTCGCCGCCCCGACCGCTACGGTTGGACCGACTGACATGGATGGACAACTGCTGCTCACTGCTATTATTCTGCTGCTATATGCTGCTAGCTTGATTCCTGCCTTAGCGGAAGTGTAGTTTTAACGGCGGGGATAATGCAATGAAATTGTATCTAAGTTGAACCCAGGTGCTATGCTTTCTCCAACCACTGAGAGGCTTCCATAAGAACTCGGACGAACATCGCTCCAGATCATTCCTGTGACATTTAATCTGTGTGACAGTGTATACTCGAATGGTGCGTATATCTAGATGTTCCAGGCTTGCTTGCATTGATTGCTAATTGCTTGACACCTCCATGATTAGGTAATCCTGATACAAGGCTTGATTATTTCTTACAGGTGTTGCCAGAGATTGAATCGGAATTAAACCTACCATTAGGACAATGTTGTGGATTTGATTTCTTACAACATTACATCTTACAACACAAGGCAATGCAACATGAGGGGCGCGGGAGAGCGAGCAGAGAAAGCTCGTCCCTAGCCGTTCGTACCCCCCATGTCAGCCTACACTACCCTTGCCCCTCCCCGTATTTACAATTTACAAATCCGTCGCTATGTCTTGTCTCCCATATCCCCTCTAATTCCAAATTCGTCATCCAATCCCTCCCAAGAAGGAAGAGATGGAATATCACACAATGTCAAACACACGTCATGATGCGTCTCACCCACTCAAATCGTTCGCAAAACCCGGTGTGGAGTTCCGTGTCCTTGGTGAGTGGATGTGGATGGTGCAAAGAGATTTCTCATCCTATCTATACTCTAATAAAATTAACTCAGTTACACTACCCGGGGTCTTGCCCTGCCAATTCAATTTGCCATTGTTACACTATGCGGTTCTAAAAACCAATTCCCATTGACCCACCCTGTGGTGCTCTTCCAAATTTGGGGTCTCACTCCCCCAATTTTTCACTACTGTGTCTTCGCACAATTTCGGGGCTGGGTCGTTTGGCTCTACCAGCAGGTCTACCTACCTGTGCACCTCCGCCACTGAAGTCGCCACCCGAGCTTACCATGCTCCTTGCAACTACCCTAAATCGGGGAAGGCCCCTCCTGGCTCTCTCACCCCTCTGATGCCCTCTCTGGCATTGGGCTACCCGGGTTCTTCTCTCGGATCCTCGGGCCCCGCTGAACACTACTCTGAACTCTAACTGGCTCCCAGAGCCTACCTGCAGCCTCACCTGGCTGACAGACTACCAGCGGCGGAGTGCCCGAATAACCATACGCACCAACAAAGCCCACACGCCCAGCCATTTCCACAGACTTGTGCACCCATCCAAGCACTTGTTTGCTACTACCTGCACCACAGGTGTCAATATCCAAACAATTTACCTAAAACCTCTACCTAACTTTAAACTACCCTCCGGGTATTCGTGAAGGGGTCCATCTTCCCCCATCCACTCCTTCGCACCATGCACTCCACACCACTCATTCCACACCACTTACTTCCACCAAGCATTCCACACCAAATATTCCCCACTTGCACACCATGCAAGTCAATTCACGCAACACAACTCCATTCGTCCTCAATACACCACTTATACACTTTCTCCGGTCATCCCCGACCAATGCCTCATTTGCGCAAGTTCATCCACACACGTAATTTCATTCAATTCCTCATTTGCGCCTCAATCTCAAGCTCATACACACAGCATCATCTAACTAACTACCTCCCTCTAAAACTCGTGCTTTCCCCGTCTTCCCTTACACTAAGCACTTCCTTCGTCATTAACATCCTTCTAATCTCTCTACGTCCCCTCTACCTGAACAAAAGTCACTACTTTAATCTTGTCCCTACTGTCATTTCTAAATCCCTAACAATATCCTCGCCCGCCCTCGGCTAGTTTTCACTGCCATCCCCATAATCTAGAGCTCATGTGCCCCCATCAAATGGTAAAGCTACCATTCGCCAAAGCTATTACTATCTGTCCACTATACTGGAGCCTCTCGGTGCGGAAATACATTCTCGTCCCAGCTCGGCTTTGCAAAGCCGAGCAATGCATGCGGCTGGTTTGTCTCCTGTTGGTTGGGTCCGTCCGGCATTTTCGATTCAGGGGAGGAGGCATGCTTGGGCCGAGGTTCCAGGCACCATCCCTATGTGAGGCTTTGCGGCCCCATGCACGGTGGCCCAACCTCCCCCGGTCGGAGCACTGCACCCGCCAGGGGGCGAAGGTCCGACCTCTCCTTCCTCCCCTCAAACCGTGCCATTTGCCTCTTTCGCCAAGGCACGGCACCGACCATTCAGGGCGGGGCCCGGGACGAATCGTGCATGCCACCGCGGCAACGATCCCCGCCGGCCCCCACAGCACACAAAGCGCACCATGCCCCGAGAGCTTGCGTCGGCTATACGTCGGCCTAAACGCTACCCCCCCCCCCCCCCCCCGGTCTGGGTCGATGCTTGAGCCGCATTCTCACACCACACGACCCTTCCCATACTCATTCCACACCAAGGCGTCCCAGCGCCTCTCATACACCCCATGCATTATACTACTGCACTCTCTCTCTGCACATGGTCCGGTGTGCACTCGTTTCCCACACACTCTGGTGCACACTCGTTTCCCGCACACTCCGGTGCACACCACTCAGGCACACCCACGCCATTCGCACACTCCCTTATTTTTTATTTTTTTATTTTTTGTATAAAGAGTCGAGGCTCGTGAAAGAGCTAACATTTATCAAACAAACAAATCAAACAAACAAGCAAACAAAGTATATAAAAAGGGGAGCGGTCGACAAGATGGGGAGAGAAGGGGAGGAAGCACACAAACACAACATTTGAGGGCAGGGACATCGGGAGATGTGTGGGAGGCAGAGGGCCTGGGGGGAGGCAGGATAGGTATAAAACGCAAGGACACCAAGGACTTCCAGGAAAGAAGACAAAAGTCACCTCAAAAAAGTGGATTTGGGGTGAAATTAGTGGGGGTAGAAAAGATCAAGGTTATGCATTGGGGAAGATAAGAAATGGTGGTGAACAGCCGTTTTAAAGACCTGGAGGGAGGAGTGGGATTGAAGAGAGTGAGGGAGTTTGTTCCAGAGGCGGGAGAAAAGAGGAATGAAGGAGTGAAGGTGAGCAGAGAGTCTTGATTTTGGCAGTTTAACCATAAGAGGGTTGCAGGCAGATCTTGTGCGACCTGCAGGAATATTTGGGGGACAGAGCCCAGAGAGAGAGCTGGGGGAGCAAGGCCGGAGAGGAGTCGGTAGAAGACGGAAAGACCACCAACCTGCCTGCGGTGAGTAAGTGAAAGGCCCTCGGAGATAGCGTCATCGCGGGAGATTCCAATGATTCTGAACGCTTTGGTTTCAACAGCGTGAAGACGAGCCAGGTGTGAGGCAGGAGCACCAGCCGAGAGGGGAGAGCAGTATTCCATTGAGCTGCAGATGAAAGCCTTGTATGTGGTGAGGAGCTCAGTTGTGGCAAGGAAGGACTTCGCACGACGGAGGATGCCCAGTCGGCGACTGGCTTTGGAGGCCAGCTTGGAAATGTGGTTTTCCCAGGAAAGATCATGGCAGATAGTGAGACCCAAAAGCTTGAGTGACAGAACTTCTTGGAGAGGATTATTCAGAAAGTAGATGGGAGGGTTGTCCAGTCGGTCTTTCGGAGAGACATCGTAAGAGTGTGAGATTTGTCAGGATTGAAAGACATGTTCCACTTGTTGGCCCAGTCTGTGATTTTGTCCAGGTCTGCAGAGAGTGAGGAGGCTGCAGACTGCCGATCTGAGGGATGAGGAATGGAGTGGCAGAGAGTGGAGTCATCATATTCTTATTACACATCATCCCTTATTACACATCCTCGCGCACACTCTCTCTCCACGCACTCCGGACCAGTCACACACCTTACCATCGGCCTCTCACGAATGCCCGGGTCTATGCCCACTCCCAAGCTCGTCGAACCTCCCCTCACACCATATACATTTCCGACATTATCGCCACTCACCTCGGTGCTTCTTCCTCTTCGCTCCTCGCCATCTGCAAGCTCTTTATTTGGTTAGCAAGCACATCATCACGATGTGAACACAGACCTTGCACAAATTCCATCACCTCCTCCTTTATTTCATTTTTAGTCTCCCTCCGTCTCTTTTTAATTTCATTCACCCCTTCTTCTACGTCCTCTAACTTTTGTTTCACCTCCTCTATTTCCCGGTGCGCCCCCACAATTTCTTCTTCTAAGGCCACCTTGGTCGTCTCTATATGGGTCCTGACGTCTCGTTCCCTTGTCCCCAACGTCTCTACCACGTCATCCAACCTCTTTGTCAGCCCCTCGTGTACCATTTGGCACTCCTTTTTCATCGCTATCAGTTCTTTTTTATTTCCTTTTGTGCTGATTTCAGTCCCCCTATCACGTCGGTGTTACTACCCACTTGCTCCCTTAATTCCTGCGGTCCCACTGTCAGCTTTTCTACCCTCCTGAGTCAATTCCTCACTACCCCCGTGTAATTTAGCCGTGCTCCTCCTCAACTCCCTCTCCACGTGCTCCTCGCACTGCTTTACCTCGTCGCGTACCAATGCGACCTCCACGCTCAAACTGTGCCTTATATCCTCTCCCATCTCTTTTATTTCTTTCTTTGATGCCACTCTCAATTTTTCCCATTCGTTCTTTTGGGTGTCAATTTTTCTCTCCAACCCCCTTTTCACCTCCTCCAATTCCCGGGTGGATTTGTCCCCCAATTCTTTCAATTGGCCACCCATTTTGTTTTCCAACCCCTCCATGTTGCACCTTACTTCTTCCCTCATTTCCTTCAAGTTATTCTCTTGGGTGTCCATTTTTTTTTTTTTTTTTTTTTTTTTTTTTTTGTATACAAGATCGAGGCTCGTGAAAGAGCGAACATTAATCACACAGAAAGACAAACCGACACATAAAACATATAACATCGGGAGCGGTAGACAAGATGGGGAGAGAGGGGGAAGAACACAAACACAACATTTGAGAGCAGGGACCGAGAGACATGGAGACATCGAAAGATCTGAGAGAGGGCGAGGGCTTTGGGGGGGGGGGGCATGGGAAGGGGGCGGTGGGAGAGGTATAAAACATATGGACACTGCCAGGACTTCCAGGAAAGAAGTTGGAATTTCAAACAAGGTGGATCTGGGGTGAATTAGCGGGGGTAGAAAAGATCAAGGTTTTGGATGGGGGAAGATAAGAGATGGTGGTGAACAGCTGTTTTAAAGACCTGGAGGGAGGAGTGGGATTGAAGGGAGTGAGGGAGTTTGTTCCAGAGGCGGGAGAAAAGAGGAATGAAAGAGTGAAGGTGAGCAGAGAGCCGAGATTTCGGCAGTTTAACCATCAGAGGGTTGCTGGCAGATCTTGTGCGACCTGTAGGAATATTTGGGGGACAGAGCACAGAGAGAGCTGGGGGTGCAAGGCCGGAGAGGAGTCGGTAGAAGACAGAAAGACCACCTACCTGCCTGCGGTGAGTGAGTGAAAGGCCCTCAGAGATAGCTTCATCGCGGGAGATTCCAATAATTCTGAAAGCTTTGGTTTCAACAGCGTGAAGCCGAGCTAGGTGTGAGGCAGGAGCACCGGCCCATAGGGGAGAACAGTATTCCATTGAGCTGCGGATGAAAGCCTTGTATGTGGTGAGGAGCTCAGGTGTGCCGAGGAAGGACTTCGCACGACGGAGGATGCCCAGTCGGCGACTGGCTTTGGAGGCCAGCTTGGAAATGTGGTTTTCCCAAGAAAGATCATGGCAGATAGTGAGACCCAAAATCTTGAGCGACAGAACTTCTTGGAGAGGATTGTTGAGAAAGTAGATGGGAGGGTTGTCCAGTCGATCTTTTCGGAGAGACATAGTAAGAGTGTGAGATTTGTCAGGATTGAAAGACATGTTCCACTTGTTTGACCAGTCTGTGATTTTGTCCAGGTCCTCAGAGAGTGAGGAGGCAGCAGACTGCCGATCTGAGGGAAGAGGAATGGAGCGGCAGAGAGTGGAGTCATCAGCAAAGAGATAGAGAGGATTTTCGAGAGAGTCAGAGAGATCATTGATGAAGACCAGAAAAAGCACGGGGCCCAGAACACTGCCTTGGGGAACTCCAGCCTGAACAGGAAGAGGAGATGAGAGAAACCCATTCAGGGCCACACGTTGACGACGACTAGAGAGGAAGTCCGCCAGCCATGCGTGGAGATTTCCATGGATACCAAAGGAGGAGAGTTTGGTGAGCAGAGCGGGGTGCCAGACCGTGTCGAAGGCACGTGATATGTCGAGGGAGACAGCTCTAATTTCCTGTTTGGCATTGAGGACCTCCATCCATTGTTGAGACAGCAGAAGCAGCATGTCCAGAGTAGAGTGACCTGGTCTGAAACCAAATTGATGATCAGAGATCAAGCCATTGGAGAAGAGGAAAGATTTCATATCCGAAGCAATGATGGATTCCATGACTTTGCTGATAATTGGGAGAAGGCTGATTGGTCTGTAGTTGCTAGGATCTGTTTTTGCACCTTTTTTGTGCAAAGCGGTGATGTTGGCTGATTTCCAAGCAGATGGCAGTTGACCTTGAGCAAAAGAGAGGGTGAAGAGAACAGAGAGAGGGTGAGATAGAGCAGCAGAGCAGGATTTTAGGACCCGTGGGCTGATGCCGTCGGGTCCAGTTGCAGAATCAGAGTCGAGGGTTGACAGAAACTTTTCCACCTTGTCAGGAGGAAAGGACACGGAGTCCAGGAGCAGCAGGGTACGACTGGGTATGGTGGGTACAGAGAGGGATGGGTTTGGGACACAAGATTTAGAGGCAAACACAGAGTTGAGGCATTCAGCTTTTTCACGTGCGGAGTCAGCTGTGTAGCCGTTTGAGGTAAGGGAGGGGATGGAGGGGGAACAAACACCAGAAACGGATTTGACCAGACGCCACCAGGATTTGGAAGAGGGAGACAGATAAGAGAGTTCGGTCTTGAGAATGGAGAGATATTGTTTCCTGGCTCTCCTGAGGGTGGACACACACTTGTTTCGGGCTTTGTGAAAGGAAATGAGATTTCCTTCCGTTGGATTTGCTTTCCAGGAGACGAAGGCAAGTTGTTTCTGGGCAACAGCCTCACCACAAGATTCCGTGTACCATGGACGGGAGGAAGGGTATGACAACTGAAGACGAGATGGGATAAATCTGTGCATGAGAGAGAGCAATTTACTTTGGAAGAATTCCCAGGATGAGTTGATGTCAGAGGTGGTAGAGATGGGAGACCAGTCCAGATGATTGATGGCTGCTTGAAGACCGTGCCAGTTGGCCTGAGTGAAATGCCAGACTCGTCGACGCTGAGCAGGCTCCCTGAGGATGGTCAGAGAGATGTCCACTTTAACAAGGACATGATCAGATGATCCGATCGGAGCAGAAGAAGAGCAGCAGACATTTTCAGGGAAGTTAGTCATAACCAAGTCCAGAAGAGAAGATGTTCCGTTGACTGAGATCCGGGTCGGGAAATTGACAGATTGTGTCAGTCCCAGTGAGTCGCAGAAGTCCTTTGCTGAAGAGCCATGGCTGGTGAGAGAGGTACCCACACCCAGCCAACTGGCATGGTGACAATTGAAATCACCACATATGAGGAAGAGAGAGTTGGGATGAGTAGATAGAAGTTGGTCCATATCATCAGACAGCGAGATGTAGATGGAGTCATCACTGTTTGGTGGACGGTACAACACACATATGAACAAGAGGTGGGAGCGAAGGGGAAGCCGTAGCCAGAGGTATTCCTAGGGGTGAGGTGGAGAGAGTGCAGTGCAGGGCGAGTGAGGAAGAGAGTTTTTGATAAAGATAGCAACCCCGCCTCCAGGACGAGGCTCAGGTCTATCATACCGGAGGAGGGAGTAGCCCGGGAGAGATACTATGGAATCAGAGACATCATAAAGGAGGAAAGTTTCTGTTAAGCAGATCACGTCTGGTTTGACAGAAGCAACCTGTATGGAGAGATCAGTTAAGTTTGAACGAAGGCCCGGATGTTTGAGGTCCATACCGTTAATGAAGAGGAAGGGGGAGCATCAGATACAGAACAGGGGGGAGGAGGGGTAGGGTAAGATGTGGAAGAGGTGGAAGAGATAGGGAGAGCTGTTGAAGGTGTGTCAGAGATTTCAGAATAGCTCGGAGAAAGGGAAGGATGGGGCGGACAAAAGGTTTGATGGTGATTGGGTGAGCCACAATGAGGTGTTATTTGAGGAGGGGGAAGAGCGAGGCAGAAGGTTGGGGGAGATGGAGGTGAGAGTTTGAAGGGGGAAGAAGCGGGGAGGACGCTTTGAGGAGGGGGAGTGAGAGGGGGGAAATTGAGAAGCAATGAGGGTGGGGAGATTTGAAGGGGAGGGGTGAGGGGGGAGTTTGGGAGGGAAGGGACAAGGGGAGGGATTTGAAAGGGATGGGATATGGGGGAGATTTGGAGGGGAGGGGTGAGGCAGGAGTCTAGGAGGGGAGGGGCGAGGGGGCGTTTTGGCGGGGAGGGGTGAGGGGGTAGTTTAGGAGGGAGGGGGCAAGGGGGGAGATTTGAAAGGGATGGGTGATGGGGAAGATTTGGAGGGGAGGGGTGATGGGGAAGATTCGGAGGGGAGGGGTTATGGGGAAGATTTGGAGGGGAGGGGTGAGATTGGATTTTTGAAAGTGTACGATTTATGGGAAACGAACATTTATTGCAAAATGAGTTTCTTGTGACCTTCGAGTTAAAAATACGTTTAAGGACGCTGGATGGAGGATGGAGTGCAGGAGAGTTTAGGGAATGTAGAAAAAAGGCACTATAGGAGATGGATATTTTTTTGGGGATGAATTGATTTGGTGAGCAAGTCGAAAGCAGCCTTTTAAAGAAGAAGAAGAAAAAGGTGTTATAAAATATGACGGAATACATAACTTGAGGGGAAAGTGTAAACATTGAAGGTTAATGAGTGAAAACTATCTGGGGAAATGGGGGAGAAACACGTGGTCGAAGAACGAACGAACGAATAAGAATGAATAAACGAATGAGAACAGAGAAGGAAATGTTTTTTTTTTGTTTGTTTGTTTTTTTTGAGTTGAGATTTACACAAGGAAGTAGGCTATGGGTGAAAAGCCTGGGAATACAGAGAACGAAAGTTATTGGATCACAAACGACGGACCGCTGAGAGAAAAACAAAGCCTCAAGGTTGTACAGTGCACACTGTACAAGGCCTCAAGACACGACACGGCAAACAGACGATCAATTTATGAAAGATAAACACCGAGAAACAACCAAAGTTGCACACAATAACTTCACACACCGAAAGATAAATACAGTTTCGACAAAATACAATTGTGAACAGACTTAACTTCGAAAAACGTGGAGACCGTGTGGAGCTTCGAAAATCCCTCCCACCGTCTCCGAGATCTCGCGAGAGAGACTCGAGAGAGACGAGAGAGACTTTTCCAACCCCATTGACCCGTCTTTCATTTCTTTCATTTGGCCACTCATTTCTTTCATTTCATTACTTTGCGCCGTGAAGCACGCTTTGATTTGCGCCATGAAGGTGCCCATATCCATTGGTGCCGCGGGCTCGGCTTCCGCTTCCTCGTGCGAGGCGCCGCCATTTTCTTCCCCTGCCACCCCTACTGCTGCACCCTCATCAATGTTCTCCTCTTCTTCCTATCCTTCCCGGGGGTCCTGGGTCATCGGTTCCAACTCCTCCTTTATCTCCTCATTTACCCCCACCGGCATCCGACCGTCTTGGTTATCCATGGCACGATTTTAATTTGGATGTTAAACCTAAATTTTTGGTTGCTCGTAATTTGGAGCCAATTCGTCACAATAATTTTTTTTAGTAGGGTTCTAAATCCCACTCCCCGACACCAATTGCTGCGGATCTCAGCGCCGGCCTTTTCCCCTTACAAAGGGGGGATTAGTCCCCTTGTCTTTGACAAGCCGACGGGACCCGGGACCGATGACGTCCTTCCCGGACAGCGCGAAATAGGGTTTTAGGACTAAGAATTCGCTATTACCGAATTACTCATGCTGCCGAGAAACGAGGAAATAAGCCCCGCCCAAAGCACGGGTGTTGGTGGATACGCCAAGCGGTAGCAAACGCGTGACCCGAGCCGATATCAATGACTAGACCCCGATCCAAGCAGTTCTTAATCGTGCCACGCTTACCCAAGGGAGGAAATCACAGAAAAGGTCGAATTTGGAAGAAAAGGAATTAACAAGATTTATTTACACAATGTACAATGACCAGAAGAAGAAAACACAGTGCAGCCTTAAGGACAGTCTTAACTTATTCCCTGGACAAACGGGCCCGTTCACACTCAGACACACTCACACGGGGTTTGCAGATGAACAGGTCGATGGTCCAGGGATGGCATCCCGGCAGCTCTCCCTCCGGTCCCCAGCTCGCACCGCGAAGTAGATGAAAACAGTAGACGGCAGGAGCTCTCTGCATGTCATTGGTGTGCACGGGATAATTACGGGGCGACGGTAGGGCTGGGCTTTTGCGGGTAATCACTCGCGTGACAGCGTGTGTAACAGTTCAATCGGCGCTAACAATGCGCTTCCCAGTCCTCCTCACAACTCCGGGTCAGTCCTTTCAATACAGTCCATGACTCGAGCGCCTGCATCTCCCTTCTCATAACTGAGGTGGGGGCCTCGCGCAATGGGTTTTATTGCCACGCCCTTGGAACCCTCTGGAACTCACCAGATGTTGTTCACCGCGCCCTATCACACCATTCCCTCAAAGTCCTGGTTGGCTGGTAGCCCTTACCGTCATCGCCTTCTGACGTGCTCCTTGTTGCCGCCCCTCCTCGACCCTCTCGCTCCTCCCTCTTCTTAGGCCTACCTCGTGTTACCCGACTAGTTTTGAGCAAACCAAGGGCAGCGAACGCTGCTGGCAACCAAAGCGTAACAAACTTGAGGGATGCCAAATGGGGCGCGGGATTGAGTTTGCCCATGATGTAATTGGAGGGTGGCCGCAAAATGAAAGGACCGAAGCTCATTTCTTTACACAACGCAGATGTTACTAGGGAAATGGCCTACTCTTACACATACTATGACATAACTAATACTCTAAGTGGGCCTATGTGTTGCTTGTGGACTAACTATGGGGGCAAACCTTTAACCTTTAATGATGTCATATGTAAAATCTCAAAACCGCAACACTGCCCCCCTCCTTCGCCAGGCTCATCCCCGAGCCGAACCCACACAAGTGAGAACGACCAGTTTTGAGCAAGGGTCAGGACTACTTTTTTAATTCCGTGTGACACTTAGGTGTGGTTCCCCTCTACATTTAACCTAACACCCTGTGTGTGACAGTTTTACAACACTAGATATGTCCCACCTACTGCGTTGTGTACTGACTAACAGACTCACACCCACAGCTAACCGAATTGCGGAAAGAATTCTCAAACTATACACAAAGCCGGTGGGGTGCATGTTATTTACAAGACTAATCTAATTATTTACATCTCTATAACCCAGGACCTGTTCTTTTGTGCGAAATAAATTTGGGAGGAGAGAAACAACAATGCTCTGCACCAATACACCATATACAAGAAATGCACAAAAATGCACAAAAATGCACAAACATGCACAATCACATTTCAAAAATAAATGGCACATTTGCTGCTTGGCTCCTGCTTGGCTGCTGCTTCTTGCGTCTTCCTGCTTTGTCTTCGGTGTGCCGTAATAAAACTTGAAGTCTTCCTTACTGACACACCGGAATAAATAAAAATTCACAAACCGTGTCCGTTTTTATTTGCAGGGCCAATCTTAGGTGGTCCATCTGCGTGACTTTGATGCCACTTAAAAACCAGTGGTCCGCAGGGCAAGATAACGCTTGCAGCAATGGTCTGCTCCAGCAAAGGTGCCAGGCCACAGAACGTGTGGTCCATTAGGTGTACTGGTGCAGCAACACGTAGCAGGAGTACCGCACAAGTGTGGCAACGTGCCGCAGCACAGTTCATGGTTCCTGCACACTCCCCTCATAAAAAAAATGGGTCCATGGGTTGGGAAGAACGACAAGGCAGAGAGTTAGCAGAGGAAAGGGCACAAGGGTACACATCAACACAAGGCAATGCAACATGAGGGGCGCGGGAGAGCGAACAGAGAAAGCTCGTCCCTAGCCGTTCGTACCCCCCATGTCAGCCTACACTACCCTTGCCCCTCCCCGTATTTACAATTTACAAATCCATCGCTATGTCTTGTCTCCCATATCCCCTCTAATTCCAAATTCGTCATCCAATCCCTCCCAAGAAGGAAGAGATGGAATATCACACAATGTCAAACTCACGTCATGATGCGTCTCACCCAATCAAATCGTTCGCAAAACCTGGTGTGGAGTTCCGTCTCCTTGATGAGTGGATGTGGATGGTGCGAAGAGATTTCTCATCCTATCTATACTCTAATAACATTAACTCAGTTACACTACCCGGGGTCTTGCCCTGCCAATTCAATTGGCCATTGTTACAGTATGCGGTTCTAAAAACCAATTCCCATTGACCCACCCTGTGGTGCTCTTCCAAATTTGGGGTCTCACTCCCCCAATTTTTCACTACTGTGCCTTCGCACAATTTCGGGGCTGGGTCGTGTGGCTCTACCAGCAGGTCTACCTACCTGCGCACCTCCACCACTGAAGTCACCACCCGAGCTTACCATGCTCCTTGCAACTATCCTAAATCGGGGAAGGCCCCTCCTGGCTCTCTCACCCCCCTGATGCCCTCTCTCTCACCCCTCTGAGGCTGCTCCTGGCTCTCTCACCCCTCTGATGCCCTCTCTGGCATTGGGCTACCCGGGTCCTTCTCTCGGATCCACAGGCCCCACTGAACACTACTCTGAACTCTAACTGGCTCCCAGAGCCTACCTGCGGCCTCACCTGGCCGACAGACTACCAGTGGCGGAGTGCCCGAATAACCATATGCACCAACAAAGCCCACACGCCCAGCCATTTCCACAGACTCATGCACCCATCCAAGCACTTCTTTGCTACTACCTGCACCACAGGTGTCAATATCCAAACAATTTACCTAAACCCTCTACCTAACTTTAAACTACCCTCCCCGGGTATTCGTGAAGGGGTCCATCTTCCCCCATCCACTCCTTCGCACCATGCACTCCACACAACTCATTCCACACCACTTACTCCCACCAAGCATTCCACACCAAATATTCCCCACTTGCAAACCATGCAAGTCAATTCACTCAACACAACTCCCTTCATCCTCAATACACCACTTATACACTTTCTCTGGTCATCCCCGACCAATGCCTCATTTGCGCAAGTTCATCCACACATGCAATTTCATTCAATTCCTCATTTGCGCGGCAATCTCAAGCTCATACACACAGCATCATCTAACTAACTACTTCCCTCTAAAACTCGTGCTTTCCCCGTCTTCCCTTACACTAAGCACTTCCTTCGTCATTAACATCCTTCTAATCTCTCTACGTCCCCTCTACCTGTACAAAAGTCACTACTTAAATCTTGTCCCTACTGTCATTTCTAAATCCCTAACAATATCCTAGCCCGCCCTCGGCTAGTTTTCACTGCCATCCCCATAATCGAGAGCTCATGTGCCCCCATCAAATGGTAAAGCTACCATTCGCCAAAGCTATTACTATCGGTCCACTATGCTGGAGCCTCTCGGTGCGGAAATACATTTTCGTCCCAGCTCGGCTTCGCAAAGCCGAGCAATGCATGCGGGTGGTTTGTCTCATGTTGGTTGGGTCCGTCCGGCATTTTCGATTCTGGGGAGGAGGCATACTTGGCCCGAGGTTCCAGGCGCCATCCCTGCGCGGAGCGCCCATGCATGCCATCGTGATCTGAGCACACACGCCCATGCACGCCATCGTGATCTGCGCACACACGCCCATGCACGCCATCGTGATCTGCGCAATCATGATCTGCGCACATACACCCATGCACGCCATCGTGATCTGCACACACACGCCTATGCACGACATCGTGATCTTAGCACACACGCCCATGCACGCCATCGTGATCTGCGCACACACGCCCATGCACGCCATCGTGATCTGCACCATCATGATCTGTGCACACACGCCCATGCACGCCATCATGATCTGCGCCATCGTGATCTGCGCCATCATGATCTGCGCAAACACGCCCATGCACGCCATCGTGATCTGCGCCATCATGATCTGCGCATGTTGGAACCCATCTGTGGATCGGTCCCATCGGCCGATGGGTCTGACCCATCTGTGGATGCACGAGAAATGACAATGCAGACCCATCGGCCGATGGGTCTGCGCCATCTGCGGATGTGTTGTTCACCTTGAAGGAATGTGTATGCATCAATGGTGGATGAGTATGTTTATTTGAACCTAAAAATAAGCAATTGATGTCATAAATGTTTATAAAGCAGTCCGTGACATGTGGTTTGTGACCTCGTGACCCTCGCCATCACCTTCATCAGCACCTGCCACTCTCTACCCTGCCACCATTCCCCTCCGCCATTATCAGAAGAACACCTAATGTTTTGTATGAATGTTGAGTATGTTATGTAAAGCTTTACTAAAACTGCCATGTATCTGTTAATTACAAAATGTATTGACAAAATGTATAAATAGATGGGTAGAAATAGATAATAAAACATTTTAAAATCATCTCTGTTAAATTCCTACCACATGTAATTCCAATGACTGTGTACCTGATTGAAGAGCACCATTCTGTCAACACATTCCTTCAAGGTGAACAACACATCCGCAGATGGCGCAGACCCATCGGCCGATGGGTCTGCATTGTCATTTCTCGTGCATCCACAGATGGGTCAGACCCATCGGCCGATGGGACCGATCCACAGATGGGTTCCAACACGCACACACGCCCATGCACGCCATCGTTATCTGCGCACACACACCCATGCACGCCATCGTGATCTGCACCATCGTGATCTGCGCACACATGCCCATGCACGCCATCGTGATCTGCGCACACACGCACATGCACGCCATCGTGATCTGCGCACACACGCCCATGCACGCTACCGTGATCTGCGCCATCATGATCTGCGCACACACGCCCATGCACGCCATCGTGATCTGCGCACACATGCCCATGCACGCCATCGTGATCTGCGCCATCGTTATCTGCGCAAACACGCCCATGCACGCCATCGTGATCTGCGCAATCATGATCTGCGCACGCACGCCCATGCACGCTACCGTGATCTGCGCCATCATGATCTGTGCCATCATGATCTGCGCACACACGCCCATGCACGCCATCGTGATCTGCGCCATCATGATCTGTGCCATCATGATCTGCGCACACACGCCCATGCACGCTACCGTGATCTGCGCCATCATGATCTGTGCCATCATGATCTGCGCACACACGCCCATGCACGCCATCGTGATCTGCGCACACACGCCCATGCACGCCATCGTGATCTGCGCACACACGTCCATGCACGCCATCATGATCTGCGCACACACGCCCATGCACGCCATCGTGATCTGCGCACACACGCCCATGCACGCCATCGTGATCTGCGCCATCATGATCTGCGCACACATGCCCATGCACGCCATCGTGATCTGCGCACACATGCCCATGCACGCCATCGTGATCTGCGCCATCGTGATCTGCGCCATCATGATCTGCGCACACTCGCCCAGACATGGCGATTCTCAAGCCACATTGTGATCCAGACACAGACACTACGTTTTTTACAACAGAGTCCACAAGGCGACATCTGCATCACCTTGGTCAAAATATTGGCTGTGATATCTAACAGGGTTTCCGCAATCGGACTGATTGCCTTTACGTTTTTATATGGTAACAATTCGCGCATCTTTCAGTTGATCCGGAACATATTCATACAGACGATCCATTAGCGTTTGACCTTCGTGCTTGAAGACCTCCGCCGGGATGCCATGTTTTACCAGGTCTTTGCCATTTTGGAGTCCATTGATGCCTTTTAATATTTCATCCTTGGTTGGTGGCTCCCCAAGATGGTGCATGACGGGCTTTTGTTCCATGGAATCTTTGCTGCTTTGCTCAACGATAGATGGACGGTTTAGTAACTCCTTGAAATCTTGTTCTCAACTTTTCAAAATCGAAGTCCGGTCTGTCAAAAGCAATTGTTCATCAACTGACAAAAGAGGGGCAATACCCCGGCGAGATGCACCATACCAATTCCATAACTGCTTGGTATAATTTTTTTTTTTTTAAATTTCTGACGTCGTGGGTGTCCTGAATTTGTCGCGCTTTTTCACTGAACCAATCATTTTTGAGCTGCCTCATCCTGTGTCGCACTTGTTTTTGGGCCTCAGCAAACGCTGTTCTTGCAGGCCTCGTGCTTCGGTTCACCATTTTATGGTGTGCCTCTTTTTTCTTGTCAATGATAGGCTGCAGCTCCTCGACGTTGTCTGCAAACCAGTCTGGCTACTTTCTCTTCACTGTTCCAAGTACCTCCATTGCCGTTTAATGTGTAATACCTGACTTTCAAACTGAAGTATTCCACCCAAGAATGCTCTGCGCACATGCACAGACACCCCAGGATACGGCGACGTTCAGGGAATCGTAAAGCAAAAAGTGTGTGGGATTGCTGCTTAAAATGGCTCACAAAGTTTCTAAAATAAACTGAAAATACCTGGAAAACGAAATGAGCGAAAGGGCTGTGCCTCTGCAAAAGGAAAGACTTTGAGAACGTTCTCAGCTCACCGAACAGGCAGAGAATGCTGCGACAAAACTTTCGAGAAGTTTTACAGCAAAGTTACACCTCAATAATTGCTTTAAAACATACAAAAAGTTATATTTAAATGATTACTTGTTCTTCCGCTCGGTAAATCTACTTATGGACTATTCTGTGGGCAACAAAAGTCTTTCATTGCTTCCCCCAATACAGTGGACGTCATGAACCCTCAACAAACTCAATCCTCCCCGACCCTCTGCTCCTCCCTCGCTCGTCTACATTTCCTTCCACTCCTGAACAGAATATCCATTGGAAATTTGGAAGGGTGGGCGAGGGGGAACATTATGTGACTGCTATAAAAATGGTGAAACCAAACATTATCACATTGAATGTGACAATCGGTGTGGACGAGGATGAGTGTGGGTGCACTCACACAGCAAATTACCTTCAGTATAGATATACATTAACAAGAGGTCACATGATCAAGAAAACGTGTAAAAAGTAATCATAAAACATGAACACTAATCTGTATTACCTTACACCATGGTGTGAGGTCAATGTGGTATCGTCGAAATGGTGTTATTTTACCTGCTCGGTATCAAAATCTGCTCCACATAACTTTACTTTTGCTACTTTTGCTACAACCACTCCCAGCCTTATGAGCAGCTTTCTGTCTCGAAGCACGCTAATGGATCTTTCAGTCCAGGTGCTGAAGTACAGGTACAATGGGGTTGAGTTATTGGAGGTTGCTCCAGAGAACCACCACCACAATGTCACCATGTTGCCGTGCTGTTGGTGGCGTTTCTCTGAGCAGAGGGACATAGCAGAGGAATAGGAGACTTTGTATTAAAGTGGTGCTAATCCCACCATCATCATTTAACAATCACAAGGGTTAGTCACCTAATAACAAGAGCACATGTAAAAACCAGGCCTCGATACCAATGACACACCAACTCTTTTTTTTCAGCAAGCCTCGTGTTGGCTTAACGGGTAAGGTGGTCTACATCAGTACAGCCACGCTTCCAGCAACGATACAGCAGCCACAGGCTACATATCTTCTTCTATATATATAGAGCAGTAAAGTATGTTTGTTTGTCCTCTTATAACTCGAGAACTACTCATCGCAGAAAAAAACCAAAGGCAAATTCGGAATCAGTACGTCTCAGAGCAACTACAGCACACCTTAAATTTTAAAAAAAACTTAGGGTTTTAAAATTAGCGTATTAGCGCAGAAGCGCTAGCAGAAGAGGGAGGGAATCGAAGGGAGGGAGCGCAGCGCCAGCGCTTCTGTTAGCGTAATTAGCGTATTTCGGAACGTTAATTTTTCAACTTCATTATTCGGAATCAGTACGTCCCAGAGAAACTTCATAATGTTAATTTTTCAACTTCATCCGATTGACATGGGACCAACGGCATGTGACAGAGAGTGAAACATACATGCTACATTTATTTGACGACAATGAGCTCCGACTTCCAGGTTCGTGCCGCCAACCTTGTTAGGCGCCTCTTGCGGCACACAGGTACTCAATTTACCCTCCTCTTAGGGGGATGGGGGAGGGGGAGGGGAAGGGGGAGGGGAGGGTGTGGGGGTGCCCGGGGGAAGAAGGGCCCCTAGTAAGGGCATTTTATGAGATATTTCACAAATCTGTTAACTAAATTGTTACCAAAAACTTTCTTCACCAATATGTTTGTAAAGGTGTGTAATAACATGTGTTAAAATGTTGAAGTTCAACTCCCGTGGGAAACCCAGAATAAAAAGCTGTTGAATTCGGGTACCGAAAAATTATTTTCGAGAATTTTTTTTTTTTTAAATTCTCTTCATCCAGCCATTCCAGTTGGAGTGTGTGAACTCAGGATCGTTGGCTTTGATCACCCACCCCGCTGCCCAGAGTGTGTCACCTGGAGTGAGGAGTGGCTGATCATGAGCCAGGGAGGAGGAAAGCTCAGCGAGGGGGAGAAACATGATCGCGTTCGTTCCATCTGTTTCCTGTTCGTAAATGGAATAATCTTTACTTCAGTTCCTCTCAGGATCTTAGCTTTGTCGAGTGCCTTCAACTTCACCCGGGGGAAAGCTGCTGTTGTCTGTGGATCTGGCAAAGGTGGTGCCGGAGAGGTGACTTCGATCCAACCCATTGAGTGAAAGGGAGTGTTTCCGTGAATAGAGACAATGTTTAAATCTATATTGTCTCCAACAAACTGAGTGACTGCATTGTTTGTTTCCCCAACCTCCATAAAGACCACCTGATCATTACTTGACAATTCACTTTCACTGGCTGGCACTTTGGCTGTCATCACTGATTGATCCTCAAGCGCAGCATCAACCGCAACCTCATCATTGATCTGTTCATCGGTTTCCTCCACAATGGTGTCAAGAGTGCCAGAAGTATCTGGAACATCATCTCCACTCCTACTATTAAGGAAGCAGTATTTGTAGTTTTGTGTCTCCGTGTAAGACTCAGTGTATCCCAGCCGGTGGAACTTGTTGAGCATCCATTTTGACCCAAATATATGATCAAGTTGTATGGCAAGCCCCATTTGGTGTGGCAATACTCCAGACCGAGGTCGACAGGCCTTAATAAAATTCTGCCCCCAAACGGCAA
The DNA here is from genome assembly GCF_964187855.1 of Myxine glutinosa. Lineage (NCBI taxonomy): Eukaryota > Metazoa > Chordata > Myxini > Myxiniformes > Myxinidae > Myxine > Myxine glutinosa. Next base: position 22,727 of record NW_027616516.1, on the reverse strand, counting down.
CTCTTTCGTCTGTCTTGACAATCGGTCTCAAGAACATCTGAAGGCTTGCAGGAACAAGTGTCAGCTGACTATCGATGTCAGTCATACTGTGTGTGGTGGGGTATGACTTTGGACCTAAATCAATCAAGGCAATATCATTGGATATGAACTTGAGTGCCGTCTTTATGATCTGAGTCTTCTCATCTCCATGGTCAAGATTAGCATGATGCTCTATCGCAGAATATTGTCGGTGCCATCTTTGAGACAGAGTACATCTGCCCTTCTTTCCTGTGTTGTGAAATACAAGGTGTCTTCGTATTTCTCTAGAAGTTTTATCTTTAGCCAATGCTTTGAATAAGAAAGGCTCTTCTCTGGTGACTGATCAAGTCGTTGATCCCTTCCAGGCGTCCAGTGACTTCAGTGCCCCAGTCATCCCCGCGACTCCGTGCTGTCTTCAGCAAGCTTGCCTTCAATGTATCTGCAGTCAAATTATCTGGCACTCTGTATTTCTTTCTAGCTTGTGCTGGATTATTTTTGTAGAGCTGGGCTGGTTGGTTGCAAAGAATGCATACATCCTTATACAGGAGGTCAACTGACTGTGATCTTCTAGAACTGCAGCCAGTTGATGAACTGAACTCACAAGTAGTGCGTCTTCTCTTCAACTTTGATGACTCTTTCTCTGCCTTTGATGCTTGAGCTGACTTCTTGGTGGTTGCAACAAAGTTGTTGTACAGATCATTTTTACACTTCTGGTGGTACCTCAGTTTTCCTTCCTTTTGAGCCTCCTTCATACGTTCCACAACAGTAACATTTTCGACAGTTTCTGCTTGTTTCAATAAAGTTGAGTATCCCTTTGGAGTTGCCTGTATGAGCCTTTCAGCTGGTGTATCCGAGCGTGCACAGATGAAGCAATTGAGCACAGGTGGAGTAACGTCTTCATCCATATTGCTAGACTCCATGTCCTGCAAAGTAGAAAATGAGATATATTTAGAAATTATTTTTCCACAAAGGAGTGTCTGTGGTGAAATATAAATGTTAACAATCAACTCAGAATCATGAAAAACCCTTATTTGACCCCTCATAAGTTACTTAAGGGCCGATTAAAAAAAATAAAAATTCTCGAAAATAATTTTTCGGTACCCGAATTCAACAGCTTTTTTTCTGGGTTTCCCACGGGAGTTGACCTTCAACATTTTAACACATGTTATTACACACCTTTACAAACATATTGGTGAAGAAATTTTTTGGTAACAATTTAGTTAACAGATTTTCATATGTTTCCCTTACTACCCTCTTTCAAAAGAAGAAGGAGGAGAAGGGGGCCCCTCCCCCCTTTCGTTTCTTGGCTTCTACTGGACGAAATCAGCTGCAACTTTCAAAAGTAAATACTTTGTACGTCGAGGTAATATGTTCCAAATTTCAGCAACGTCTGTTTATGCATTCTTGAGTTTTATTTGGAAAACCCTCAAATTCACGATGGTGTCTGTCTGTCCGTCCGTTCGTCCTCCAAAAATGTGTTGGTGCTCATATCTCAAGGGCTATACATTGAAACTAACTAAACCTTGGAACATACATAGGCCAATAGGTCTAGTTTCCACACGGCTTTCGAAACAAATTCCCCCTAAGTGCCATAATTTTTGCTTTAAAATTACACGTATGTATAATATGTATAATATCATCATCATCTATCATACTAAAACACGCAATTTGGTGTCTGTCTGTCTCATGATTTTTTACCGCGATACATTCCGTCGTTGCTTATCCAATCTCAACCAAACTTGACAGGAAGACTAATGGTTACACAATGAAGGTTGTATCACATTCATTTACCCCCTGCTCAAGGGGGTTTCTCCCCCAAGCGGGTTTTCCCCACCTTGCCGCCAACGGGGATGCGTGTTGAGGTGTATATCAATGTTAAATTAGCTTTATCGTAACGTTTTTCCAAGTCCGCTTCTAATAACAAAACTAACGATAATAGCATAATATTAATGTTATTACAAAACAATATCAATACCAATAATATCGCACCTCCCCAGGGGGTTTTTCCTGCCCTGGTAACATGTATAAATAGCTTAACGTGCCGTTTCCGTGGGAGCAACAGCCTCTACAGGAAGTAAAAATATTATAAACTGCAAACACATTTGAATGTTGTTTAACACTGAAGTTAAATAAATTTGGACGAATCCGGACATTCGTCGTTGCTTATCACGTCAACAATCGTACCTGATTGTAGATCTACTGCAGTCTATATAGCACACAAGGGCTAATAATGCGACCCTCCCTGCCGTTTCCATGGAGTTCTTCCAAGGAGTTTTTGGGGCGTTTTTCCAAAGCTTCTTCTTATTACAAAAGTAATAATAACACTTATGATAATAGCATAACATTAATGATATGACAAAACAAAACACCGAACATGCAGAGAATGCTGCGACATAACTTTCGAGAAGTTTTACAGCAAAGTTACACCTCAATAATTGCTTTAAAACATACAAAAAGTTATATTTAAATGATTACTTGTACTTCCGCTCGGTAAATCTACTTATGGATCATTCTGTGGGCAACAAAAGTCTTTCATTGCTTCCCCCAATACAGTGGACGTCATGACCCCTCAACAAACTCAATCCTCCCGGACCCTCTGCTCCTCCCTCGCTCGTCTACATTTCCTTACACTCCTGAACAGAATATACATTGGAAATTTGGAAGGGTGGGCGAGGGGGAACATTATGTGACTGCTATAAAAATGGTGAAACCAAACATTATCACATTGGATGTGACAATCGGTGTGGACGAGAATGAGTGTGGGTGCACTCACACAGCAAATTACCTTCAGTATAGATATACATTAACAAGAGGTCACATGATCAAGAAAACGTGTAAAAAGTAATCATAAAACATGAACACTAATCTGTATTACCTTACACCATGGTGTGAGGTCAATGTGGTATCGTCGAAATGGTGTTATTTTACCTGCTCGGTATCAAAATCTGCTCCACATAACTTTACTTTTGCTACTTTTGCTACAACCACTCCCAGCCTTATGAGCAGCTTTCTGTCTCGAAGCACGCTAATGGATCTTTCATTCCAGGTGCCGATGTGCAGGTACAATGGGGTTGAGTTATTGGAGGTTGCTCCAGAGAATATCCACCACAATGTCACCAGGTTGCCGTGCTGTTGGTGGCGTTTCTCTGAGCAGAGGGACATAGCAGAGGAATAGGAGACTTTGTATTAAAGTGGTGCTAATCCCACCATCATCATTTAACAATCACAAGGGTTAGTCACCTAATAACAAGAGCACATGTAAAAACCAGGCCTCGATACCAATGACACACCTCAACTCTTTTTTTTCAGCAAGCCTCGTGTTGGCTTAACGGGTAAGGTGGCTGGTTAAATATCTTTGGGCCTTGAGTTGGAACCCGTGTCGGGCCGTTAAATAACACCAGGTGGGGTGACTCTCCACCTGTTCATCCTTCGGAGGTCCGCAAAATGAGTACAGCTTACTGGAGACAGGGGCACCGCATCATCAGTACAGCCACGCTTCCAGCAACGATACAGCAGCCACAGGCTACATATCTTCTTCTATATATACTAGGGCGTGCCCGTACGTGGGTGCAAAAAAACATGCGTGCAAACAACAACAACAAAAAAAAACTTTGAAACCACGTGGCAGTAACGACCACAGAACCCCCCCCTCTATTTACATGAAATGGTTTGGTCCATTCGCAAAGCCAAAGCGAACGGCTTGCGAGTACGGTAGAACCCCCCCCTCTATTTACATGAAATGGTTTGGTCCATTCGCAAAGCCAAAGCGAACGGCTTGCGAGTACGGGTAAATAAATCGCCATAGCTCAGTAATTACTTCTCCGATTAATATGAAACCTTGAAAAGGCACATCCTCAGGTCCCCAGCAATATATCTGGCAAGTTTCAATTAGATCGGACCCGTGGTTGTCGAGAAACAGCGGTCACAGACAAGCACACACACACACACACACACACACACACACACACACACACACACACACACACACAGACACACACACAGAGATTACTGGAATTATAGATAGACTAGGACGTGCCCGTACGTGGGTGCCCGTTCCTTGCCAAGAAAAAAAAAAAAATGTCTTCGCCCATGCATGCATGGGCGTGCCCATGGGCCCATGGGCGTGCCCGTAAGTGCGTGATGTGACCGTACAATGAATGTATCGTCCCGACGCCGCAGCTCGGATGGCGCTGCAGTTAATCGGGCCTGTATCGGCAGAGTTATTATAAACGTGTACTACAATCGATCGTACCTTACAGCGTCTGCTCGCCACGTTCAGCATCAGTACGTCGTCACTATGACTATCCGTAAGTCCGGAAGTGACGTCCTCATTTGACTGTCCGGAAGGTCGCATATCGCAGTTACGATGAATCGCAAATTAGTTTTAATTAGTTTTAAAACATAGTTTAATGCCAACATAGCGCCAACATAGTTTGCCAACGTGAAATAAATGAATACGCTCTCAAATGTGCCGTCCGAGGCAGAGTCTGTTCGCCACGTTCGGCACACGTGATAGCTCGCTGCTCTCTGATTGGTTGAATCGTTTTTTGGACATAGCTCGGTAACTACTTCTCCGATTAATATGAAACCTTGAAAAGGCACATCCACAGGTCCCCAGCAATATACCTGGCAAGTTTCAAGTATATCGGACCCGTGGTTGTCGAGAAACAGCGGTCACAGACACACACACATACACACATACACACACACATACACACAGAGATTACTGGAATTATAGATAGATAAAGCAGTAAAGTATGTTTGTTGGTCCTCTTATAACTCGAGAACTACTCATCGCAGAAAAAAACCAAAGGCAAATTCGGAATCAGTACGTCTCAGAGCAACTACAGCACACCTTAAATTTTTTTTTTAAACTTCGGGTTTTAAAATTAGCGTATTAGCGCAGAAGCGCTAGCAGAAGAGGGAGGGAATCGAAGGGAGGGAGCGCAGCGCCAGCGCTTCTGTTAGCGTAATTAGCGTATTTCGGAACGTTAATTTTTCAACTTCATTATTCGGAATCAGTACGTCCCAGAGAAACTTCGTAATGTTAATTTTTCACCTTCATCCGATTGACATGGGACCAACGGCATGTGACAGAGAGTGAAACATACATGCTACATTTATTTGACGACAATGAGTTCCAACTTCCGGGTTCGTGCCGCCAACCTTGTTAGGCGCCTCTTGCGGCACACAGGTACTCAATTTACCCTCCTCTTAGGGGGAGGGGGGAGGGGGAGGGGGAGGGGAAGGGGGGAGGGGAGGGTGTGGGGGTGCCCGGGGGAAGAAGGGCCCCTCCCCCCTCCCCTCCCCCCTTCCCCTCCCCCCCCTTCCCCCTCCCCCCCGTTTCCCTCCCCTCCTCTTCCCCCTCCCCTCCTCCTCCATAATTTTTGCTTTAAAATTACACGTATGTATAATATGTATAATATCATCATCATCTATCATACTAAAACACGCAATTTGGTGTCTGTCTGTCTCATGATTTTTTACCGCGATACATTCCGTCGTTGCTTATCCAATCTCAACCAAACTTGACAGCAAGACTAATGGTTACACAATGAAGGTTGTATCACATTCATTTACCCCCTGCTCAAGGGGGTTTCTCCCCCAAGCGGGTTTTCCCCACCTTGCCGCCAACGGGGATGCGTGTTGAGGTGTATATCAATGTTAAATTAGCTTTATCGTAACGTTTTTCCAAGTCCACTTCTAATAACAAAACTAACGATAATAGCATAATATTAATGTTATTACAAAACAATATTGTTACAGACGCGGTTTTAGATGTTAGTTTACCGAGCGGTTTGGTATTACCGCGTCCGCACAGTTACTCCCCGATTAGAACCCTATCCCGCCCGATTCCACTCGACGTTGACCAAGTCGCGCTATGCTAAATCAATGAAGGAAAGGACACAACGGCTGGGATAAATGCAACAACACAAGGGGTACAGTTCTCAAGACCTCCGGAGGAGGATATAATATTGGTGATGCAGAAACGGGTAGATTACACGGTAAGAGGTAAAGCACAGAAAAGATGGGCACTTAGACACAGTCTTATCTCATCCCCGACAGACCACAGACAAACGGGACAAGACTGACTTACACAGGGATTGATGGCAAGGAAGGGCAGGCAGTCGATAGCTCAAGGTGCACCTTGGCTCAGGGACAGGATACAGCTCGGTCCAGTCCAGAGATGTGGGGAGGTATTCAGCGCTTGGAGGTGGCGTCTTCTCTCTCCGTGGTGTGGGCGCATCTCACGTCACCTCCCTCTTCCTGCGCATGTTCAGCGGGGAGTGACACGCCCTCGGCTCGTTAGCTCCGCCCCAGATGGAATCGGTCTGCCGCTTCTATTGGGTGCGGGGGGTTACCGGGCTCCGCCCTTGACGAGGAGCTGACAGCGAGCCCCTGCGTGGTAACCCCGTCGGAGCACATGTTCAATGGCGGCTAACCAAGCCGGAGTGAGGACGCACACTCCCCGCGCTGCCGCCGCTGTTGTTGTTGTTGTTGTACCATGAGGAAGAGCTGTGGGGAGGTATTGGGAGGTCCTAAACTTTCTAACGGTGCCATACAATCACATTCTGGTGCAACGAAGAGTCAGAATTAATGGAAACGAGTCCTTAACTGACATAGACTAAGAATAACTAGCAAGATGTCCTATAGTTGTCTACGTGAGATGCGGTGAACCTGGGTGCGACATTTAATGGGGGAAATAGGCGAAGGTCGGGGCTACAGAGTGTTGTTTACAGAAAATGGGACTAGGGAATGGGGGATTGGGGATGGTTGGGAAGTATTGGGGAAATAGGGGAATATTTACAAGCGGATATGGATGGAGGCCAATCTCATATCCGCAACATTGCACCCTTCTCTACCTCGGGGCGTCCCGACCCGATAAATTTTTACTTACTTTAGTGTGGCACTCAGATGTAGTTCCCTCTACTATTAACTCAACCCTGAGTGCGACAGTTTTACAGATGTTCACAAATGAGTAAACATGTCCCCCTGCGACGTTGCACCCTTCTCCTCACAGAAACACACCCACAGGATAACCGAATCGCGGAAAGAATCCTCAACTAAACATACAGCCGGTAGGGAGCATTATTTACACAAGACTACACTGATATTTACACTACGATCCAGGACCTGTTCTTTGAGGAACACATGCAGATGTTATGCATAGAGAGAGAGCACGCATGCCAGCATCGATACACCAACCCACGAGTGCCCTGTGGCCCTACGGCCTTTAATAATGTCCAGAGCACCCCATCCAAGCACCAAAAGCACCACCCTTATTCATACAGTCAGCACCATCCGGTGCACCAATAAAGTGTTCAATAATCACCGGTGGTGTCGCAGCCGGCCGATGTTCTGCCGCTGGTCTTGCCTTGGAGCCCACTTGGTGTTCTGGCTTCCCTAGAAATAAAGAAAGGCGCCAACCGCGTCCATTTCTAAATTGTGGCCGTCAGGGGGCCAACTATAGTGGTTCACCTCTATGGCATAGGTGCCACGTTGACCCAGAGGTCCATCAACGGGTGGTGCTTGCCCGCAAAAGAACTGCGGTCCATGGTGGGCGGCCACAAAATTTGCGGTCCATATGGTGTATCGATCCAGGCAGCAAGCAGCGAAAGTACAGGCCCACAACTGCGGAGCCAGCACCTCTCTCTCCTCTCTCTCTGCCCCAAAGCCAGATCCTCGGAGGTGGGAGACAAAAGAAGAAGACAAGTGAGTAAGGTGGTAAGGGCGCAAAAGTGCACGCAATACAAGATGATGCACACTGGGGGCACATGGGAACCAGGTGAGACAGGTACGTTCCTACCGTACGCCCCCCCCCCCCCCACCAGGTAACCTACATTGCCCCTCCCTTACCCCTTACTGTATCCACAAAACACAACACTACCCATAAACATCTACTTTACAAATCAACAAACGTCCCTACTGTCTTCCCCGTTCCTCCCATAAACCAAATTCGTCTTCTCTCCCTCCTAACCAATCAAATTTGCCATTTCCAACTCTCATCAAAATTTGCCATCTCCAACTCAACATCAAAATTTGCCATCACCAATTCATCATCAGTCCCTCCTAAGGAGGGAGAGATGGAATCACCCCAATGTCTCATCCACGTCGTGATGCGTCTCACCAATCCAACCAGCAATTCTTATTTCCTGCAACACAGAACAAAGGAACACAGGTGTGGAGTCATCATCATCACAGGTAAGTGGCTGCGTATGGTGCGACAGGTTCATCAATCCTAACTATTTCCTAAATGACTTTAACAACTTTACATTACCCGGGGTCTTTCCCTGCCAATCCATTGGCCAACTTACACTATGGGTTCTAAAAACCAATTCCCATTGATCAAACTGTGGTGCTTCTCAATTTGGGGTCTCACTCCCCCGATTCAACACTCGGTGCTCTCACACAATTTCTGGGCTGTGACGTGTAGCTCTCCCAGCAGGTCTACCCACCTGCACACCTCCCCCACTGTAGTTGCCACCCGAGCTTACCTGCTCCTCACCCTAACCTAACTAACTGGGGAAGGCCCTCTCGCACTCTCACCCCCTCAGTGCCCTCTCTGGCACGGGCTGCCCGATCCACACCCGGGATCCTCAGGCACCCACTGACACTAACGGCTCCCAGAGCCCACCTGCGGCCTCACCTGGCCGACATCCTCACAGTGGTGGAGTGCCCAAACCAACTACACACACTAACAGGCTACACGCCCAGCCATTTCCACAACACTAATGCACCCATCCACAATACCATTCTGCAACCGCACCACAAATGCCAATATCCAACCACAATTTACCTATACCCTCTACCTAACACTTACACTACCCGCCCCGGGTATCCGTGATGGGGGTCCACTCTTCCCCCATTCACACCTTCGCACCATCCACTCCACTCCACAATTTCCACCATACTCACTCCACGACCATCCATTCCAATACTCCATGTATTCCACACACCTGCACTTGCACACCTGTGCTCTCACACCTGGTGCCACCTGCACCCTTCTCTCCCCGAGCGCATTCGCGCTGATCCACAACACTCACTACTCATACACTGCTCCACACACCTGTCCAGTTCTCACACAGCATCATCTCATCTAACTACTCCCCTCTGAAACTTGCGCTTCCCAGTCGTCCCTTTAAACTATTGCGCTCCCTCGTCATTATAATCCACCCTAATCTACCTGCGTCCCCACTACAGGTATCAGTCACTAACTAACCTTAACGTCACCTAATGTCATCTTCGCTAGATCCCTATCAATATCCTAACCCACCCGGGCTAGTTTTCACTGCCATACACCCCATAAACTATAGCGCATTTGCCCCACATTGTGAGGGATGACAGAGTTGCCATCCCACCACATCGGGCATCTCCCACTACCAATTTTGCGCATCAAATTTCAACAAATCAAAAATTTGCCAATAACTACCCCTCATCTGCCAATCATTACTGCCAATCCTTTGCCAATCATCAAATTTTGTTTTTCTAATTTCGGGGCCAAAACACTAACCTCATCACACAGTCTACTCACTAATGCCTCTCGGTGCGCCAATTCCTGTCCAAAGCCCGGCTTCGTAAAGCCGAGCAATGAATGCGGGTTGTTTGGTGCCAGCGGCTGGATACGTCCGGCACTCGGTGCAGGGACGGGGGCTTACCCGGGCCGAGATCCCACGCACCACCTCGGCGTGGAGCCATCCAATGTCCCGATCTCGACCTGCCGGCACGTCTCACTAGAAAGTGGTCGCCATGACGACCCTTCCTATCGGGCTGCCCGCTCCGCCTAGTGGAGCCCGGACGCGGCCGTTCCAAGCGAGGCACAGCGTGGATCGCGTACGGCGGTTCTTTCGAAACAGCCGTGGTTCGGATCCCCACTGGTCCTCGCGGCACGCGAAGCTGCCCGACACGCACCGAGGGCCCGATTCGGCTATAAGTCGTTCTAACCTCTAACCCGGTCACCGTCGATGCTTCACCTGCATGCTTACAAGCATACGCTACCCCTTTCTTGCTCATACCTCCAGCTGTTCGCATGCTCCTCGTACCTTTCCTTACACACCTCGGTACACTCATTCCACTCACAGCCTTGGTCACACACCTGACCACCGAACACCTTGGCACACATTCGTCGCTCGCACACCTCACCAATACACCTCTTCGCGCCACTTCCTCGGTCACCTCCTCTGTGACAATCACAGTTGTGCTTCCACTCGCACACCCAACCACGTGCCTCACGACCAATTCCAGCGTGCATTCCCACACACGCTCTACCATTCCAGGTGTGCATCCTTCCATTCCAGGTGTACATCCTTTCTCACCTGTCACAACCAACTCACGCTCCGTGTCACTCTTACTACTCTCACCTCCACTCTTGACAACGCACTCACCCTTACTCCCGACAGCGCACTCTTTCCTCATGCACCTGTCCGTTACACACCTTTCTCGCGCACATTCTTGCGCACACTCTCCCGTCACACCCTCTGTAACACTTACCACACCGCGCTTCCATGTGCTCCCTCGCACACGCGCTACGACCGACTCACTCTCGCCAGCACCCTCACTCCTTGGCACGCACTTTTTCCTCACACACCCCAGAGTCGGAATTTCTCGCACACCTCCTTTTTCGCACACCAGACCTGTCGCACACTTCACCAACGGCCTCTCACGAACACCCGGGTCCATCTCGACCCCCAAGCTCATTAAATCACCTGGCGCATCATACGCACTACCATATTGGTCACCACTTACACCGGGTCCTCTTCCTCTTCGCTTCTCCTCCATCACCTGCGAATCCCTCATCCGGTTAATGAGCACATCATCACGATCCGAACACAGACTTTGGACCAATTCTTTTACTTCCTCGTTTATCTCTTTCTTATCCCCTCTCCGTCGCTTCTTAATTTCGCTCACCCCTTCTTCCACTTCTTCTAATTTCTGCTTCACCTCTTTTATTTCCCGGTACGTCTCCTCAAGCTCGTCCTCCAAGGCTACCTTGACTGTTTCCATGTGCGTCCTCACCTGCCGGTCCTTCGTCTCCATTACCTCTGTCACCTCGTCCAACCTCGTTGTCAGTCCCTCACGTACCATCTGACATTCCCTCTTCGTCGCTATCAAGTCGTCTTTTAGTTCTTTCTGTATCGCTTTTAACCCTCCTAGTACCGCAGTGTTCCTTTGAACCTGCTCCACTAACTCAGTCTGTCCCACCGTCAGCTGTTCCACCTCCTGCGTCAGGTCCTCTATGCCCCCTTGTAACTTTACAGTCCCCTTTCTCACCTCCTTCTCCATGTGCTCCTTACAGTGCCTCACCTCCTCGCGCACTCCTCCGACCTCCTCACTCACACCTCTTCTGATCTCTTCTCCCATCACTTGCATCTCCTGCCCAGATGCCACCCTCATCTGCTCCATTTCCTCCCTGTGAGCATCCAATTTAGTTTCTACCCCCATTCTGACCCCCTCTATCTGCTGCCCCATTTGTTTAACTTCCCTTTCCGCTTGGTCCCTCATGTCCCTCAATTTGCCTTCCATACTGTTTTCTAACCCCTCTAACCCCTTTTTCATCCCTTCCATTTGATTCTCCTGAACGGCCATTCTGTTTTCTACCCCCATTAACCCCTCCTGTATTTCCCCTAATCTATTGTCTAATCCCTCTATTCTACTCCCTAACCCTCCGATCTGGGCCCCCATGTCCTCCCTCAATTTCTCGCTATTGGACCCCATGTCCTCCCTCAATTTCTCGCTATTGGACCCCATGTCCTCCCTCAATTTCTCGCTATTGGACCCCATGTCCTCCCTCAATTTCTCGCTATTGGACCCCATCCTTTGTTCTAACCATTGGCTATTGGCCCCCATGTCCTCCCTCATTGCCCCCATACTGTTTTTCAAACCTCCAATTTGGTCTCCCATTTGTCCCATAAGGGCCCCCATCATTCTGTTTTCCATTTCTTCATTATTCTTGTCCATAAGGGCCTTCATTTGCATAAAAAAAGGTTCAAATCCACCAGTGGCGCTACTACGGTCGCGGGCGCGGTCGCCGTGGCCATGTGCGAGGCGCCATTTTGCGCGCCCGTAACCTCGTGCGCGACGACGCTATTTTGCGAACCTGCCACCCTCACTGCTTCGCTCTCATGTCCCTCATGTCCCTCAATTTGGTCCTGGATCGACCCTGCCTCACTCTCCTCTACCGGAACCCAGCCGTCTTGATCCGCCATAGCGCGACTTTCAAAATTCGGGTTTTTATTTTTGTAAAACACAATCAAATTTCGCCGTTAACAATTTCGAGCGCGTGAAGCGCGCTTCGGGTCCGATCTCACTCCTCGACACCAATTTTTACAGACGCGGTTTTAGATGTTAGTTTACCGAGCGGTTTGGTATTACCGCGTCCGCACAGTTACTCCCCGATTAGAACCCTATCCAGCCCGATTCCACTCGACGTTGACCAAGTCGCGCTATGCTAAATCAATGAAGGAAAGGACACAACGGCTGGGATAAATGCAACGACACAAGGGGTACAGTTCTCAAGACCTCCAGAGGAGGATATAATATTGGTGATGCAGAAACGGGTAGATTACACGGTAAGAGGTAAAGCACAGAAAAGATGGGCACTTGGACTCAGTCTTATCTTATTCCCGACAGACCACAGACAAACGGGACAAGACTGACCTACACAGGGATTGATGGCAAGGAAGGGAAGGCAGTCGATAGCTCAAGGTGCACCTTGGCTCAGGGACAGGATACAGCTCGGTCCAGTCCAGAGATGCGGGGAGGTATTCAGCGCTTGGAGGTGGCGTCTTCTCTCTCCGTGGTGTGGGCGCATCTCACGTCACCTCCCTCTTCCTGCGCATGTTCAGCGGGGAGTGACACGCCCTCGGCTCGTTAGCTCCGCCCCAGATGGAATCGGTCCGCCGCTTCTATTGGGTGCGGGGGGTTACCGGGCTCCGCCCTTGATGAGGAGCTGACAGCGAGCCCCTGCGTGGTAACCCCGTCGGAGCACATGTTCAATGGCAGCTAACCAAGCCGGAGTGAGGACGCACACTCCCCGCGCTGCCGCCGCTGTTGTTGTTGTTGTTGTTGTACCATGAGGAAGAGCTGCGGGGAGGTATTGGGAGGTCCTAAACTTTCTAACGGTGCCATACAATCACATTCTGGTGCAACGAAGAGTCAGAATTAATGGAAACGAGTCCTTAACTGACATAGACTAAGAATAACTAGCAAGATGTCCTATAGTTGTCTACGTGAGATGCGGTGAACCTGGGTGCGACATTTAATGGGGGAAATAGGGGAAGGTCGGGGCTACAGAGTGTTGTTTACAGAAAATGGGACTAGGGAATGGGGGATTGGGGATGGTTGGGAAGTATTGGGGAAATAGGGGAATATTTACAAGCGGATATGGATGGAGGCCAATCTCATATCCGCAACAATATCAATACCAATAATATCGCACCTTCCCAGGGGGTTTTTCCTGCCCTGGTAACATGTATAAATAGCTTATCGTGCTATTTCCGTGGGAGCAACAGCCTCTACAGGAAGTAAAAATATTATAAACTGCAAACACATTTGAATGTTGTTTAACACTGAAGTTAAATAAATTTGGAGGAATCCGGACATTCGTCGTTGCTTATCACGTCGACAATCGTACCTGATTGTAGATCTACTGCAGTCTATATAGCACACAGGGCTAATAATGCGACCCTCCCTGCCGTTTCCATGGAGTTCTTCCAAGGAGTTTTTGGGGCGTTTTTCCAAAGCTTCTTCTTATTACAATAGTAATAATAACACTTATGATAAAGCATAACATTAATGATATGACAAAACAATATTCCCCACTCCTCAAGGAATTTTTTGAATTGCGATATTGCACCACCTCCCCCCTCTTCCCCACCGACCACGACATCCTCACGGAAGTAAATTTTACGAAAGGGAATTTGGAATGGTATGGCATGGTCTGATCCCTTCAAATACATGATCTAACATTTTATAATGTCATGTATAGTCTGATCCTTTCAATGACCTGTTCTAACATATGTATTAGTAAAAAATTGGGGCAATACCCCTGGCGCTCACCTGGTCGAATAAACAGTATTGCAGGGGTTACCCCGTTGGGACATAATCCACAGGCACGGGACCAGTGGGGCTATTGCTTGTATGGGCATGGCGTGCGCACGGTTGTTGGAGCCACGCCCCCTTAAGAGTGAGTTGCGTTATAAAAGATGAGTTAGTTCTGTTGGAATAAAGGAGCTTTGATCAAGCCACGAAGTGTCTCACCCTCGTTATCCGCAACCCCTACATTGGTGACCCCGTCTTGTCCTTGAACGTTTTCGGGGCTTCAAACGAACATGGTGACAAGCGCAATTTTGATCAAACTGCCGGAGTTTTGGGAGCAACAAGCTGCCGTTTGGTTCGCACAAGCTGAGGCCCAATTCGCCATTCGGAGCATTTCTGCGGACGACATGAAGTATTATTATGTCGCATCTGTGCTCAGCGGCTCCACTGCGACCAGAGTGGTGAGCCTTCTCCAGGATCCTCGGAAGGGACGCAAGTACGAGACACTAAAGGCGCTGCTGCTCGTAACCTTCGAGCTCACTGAGGCCGAGCGCGCCCATGAACTACTTTCTCTACCCGGGCTGGGTGACTCCAAGCCGTCGGAGCTTATGGACCACATGTTGTCTCTACTGGGCAGTCACCGACCATGTTTCCTCTTCAAAGAACTGTTCCTGCAACAGCTGCCAGGTCAGGTACAGACAGCCCTAGCCAACTCGTCTGTTAAGGATTTCCGCGCCCTGGCCAGGGAAGCAGACAAGTATTTCTCCGCCAGCCAGCAATGTAGTGCGGCCGCATGGGACGCCGGCCCCGTCGAGCCTGTGCCGCTGGCGGACACCGTCGCGGCCGCCATTACAGCCCAGTGGTGGAAGGTCCCAGGCTTGTGCTTTTACCATGCAAGGTTTGGGCCCAAAGCCAAGGCATGCCGGCCACGCTGCAGCTTCAGCGAGTCGGAAAACGGGATGGCCGGCACTCGTTAACTGCCATAAGCATCGGCCGTTCGGGCAGTTTGTTGTTCATTTCGGACACCGACTCCGGACGTCGTTTCCTCTGCGACACAGGTGCCCAGGTGAGCGTTCTACCTGTGTCGGCATTGGGCCGGGAGTCACGGCCCCGCCCTGGCAGCCGCCAACGGCGGTGCTATTCAGACTTTTGGCAAACGGACCGTGGCACTGTGCTTGGGCGGGCAGCCCTGTACTTCCAAAGTAAATTGCTCTCTCTCATGCACAAATTTATCCCATCTCGTCTTCAGTTGTCATACCATTCCTCCCGTGCAAAGTACACGGCATCTTGTGGTGAGGCTGTTGCCCAAAACAACTTGCCTTCGTCTCCTGGAAAGCAAATCCAATGGAAGGAACTCATTTCCTTTCACAAAGCCCGAAACAAGTGTGTGTCCACACTCAGGAGAGCCAGGAAACAATATCTCTCGGTTCTCAAGACCGAACTCTCTTATCTGTCTCCCTCTTCCAAATCCAGGTGGCATCTGGTCAAATCTGTTCTGGTGTTTGTTCCCCCTCCATCCCCTCCCTTACCTCAAAAGGCTACACAGCTGACTCCGCACGTGAAAAAGCTGAATGCCTCAACTCTGTGTTTGCCTCTAAATCTTGTGTCCCAAACCCATCCCTCTCTGTACCCACCGTACCCAGTCGTACCCAGCTGCTCCTGGACTCTGTGTCCTTTCCTCCTGACAAGGTGGAAAAGTTTCTGTCAACCCTCGACTCTGATTCTGCAACTGGACCTGACGGCATCAGCCCACGGGTCCTAAAATCCTGTTCTTCCGCTCTTTCACTCCCTCTCTCTGTTCTCTTCACCCTCTCTTTTGCTCAAGGTCATCTGCCATCTGCTTGAAAATCAGCCAACATCACCGCTTTACACAAAAAAGGTGCAAAAACAGATCCGAGCAACTACAGACGATTGGTCATTCGATCATTCATTCGATCTCGCGAGATCTTGTCGGGGCGGTCACGGTTTTTCGAAGCTGTTCCACGATCTTCACGCACGCTCGAAGTTAAGTAATTGTCACATTTGTATTTTTGTCGAAACTGTATTTATCTTATGTGTGTGTACATTTTGCGTGTCCCTCGGAAGATAATTATCGGTGTTAATCTTTCATACCTGTATAAAATAGTCGAGTATTTCGTGCCATGCGGCCTAGTTGTTGAAGCTTCCGACCTTGAGGCTTGGTTCTCTCCGGGCATCCAAAGTGGTTATTTTTTCATTCGTGTGTTTGTCAAATTCAACTCGTTATTTTATCGTCCATGCGTTATTGTTTGTTTATAGTTAGTTTTGGTTTGAATTTCCTGTAACTCGTAATTAATTAATCGTGTTCTGTTCCGCGTGTGTGGCCTTGTACCCTCCGTCGGTGTTTGTTAACTTAAGTCCCCTACATCGTGTTTTGCTTGGCTCTTAGTTTTTTCCCTTCTACCCCGAACATAATACTGTTTGTCTGACGTTTTAAATCCCCCCCCCCCCCCAAAAAACAAACAAACAAAAAAAAACATTTATTTTCCTTTCTCCACGTGTGCTGTTGTCTCAGCCTGTACTTTCTGTCCAGGTGTGCTGTTCGCGCCACCCCCATTATCTCCTTGCCATCCACCTTTTGCCCTGTTCCCGTGACTCGTGGTGGTCCCTCTCGGCCCTCCCCCCGTTGGTATTTTGTGCATATAAGATTGTTCACGGTTCTGTTTAAATATTATTTAAATATGTTTAAACTTTCCCCTTCAGTGTTTTATGCAGTGGTATATTACAACACGCTGTTTTTCTTCCTATTTAAAAGGATTTTTTCAATTTCCTCTCCAACACATTCCACGTCAAAAAAAAGAAATTCAATCTCTTATACGTCTCCCTCACTACATGGTCTAAATTCACATTCATTCCACCCCTCCTCCATCGTTCTGAATCGGATTGCTAACTTGAAAATCACAACAAACCCAATTTGTTATCAATGTTCGTCTCTCATTAATCATCCACTTTCTAAACTCCCCTCTTGCCCCTCCCCTCCAAATCCCCCCCATGCACCTACACTCCTAAACTCCCCCCTTGCCCATCCACTCCTAAACTCCCCCCTTGCCCCTCCACTCCTAAACTCCCCCCTTTCCCCTCCACTCCTAAACTCCCCCCTTGCCACTCCACTCCTAAACTCCCCCCTTGCCCCTCCCCTCCTAAACTCCCCCCTCACTCCTCCCCTTCAAAACTCCCCCCCCAACCCCTCCCATTCAAATCTCCCCCGATACCATTCCTCTCCAATTCTCCCTCCTCCCCCCTCCTCCTCAAAGCTGCCTCCTCCCCACTTCGTCCCCCTTCTATATCATACCTCCACCCCCCCCCCAACCTTCTACTTTCCTCTGCCCCCCCCCTCAAACAAACCCTCACTGTGCCTTATCCCTTCACCATCAAACCTTTCATCCTTCCCTTTTTGGAACTGCTCCGTAATCTCTGACACACTATCAACTGCTCTCCCTACCTCCCACTCTCATCCTTCACCTTACCCTACTACTCCCCTCCCCTGTCCTGTACCCGATGATCCCCCTCTCTCTTCATTAACGGTATGGACCTCAAACTTCCGGGGCCTTCGCACAAACCTGACTGATCTCTCCATACAGGTTGCTTCTGACAATCCAGACTTGATCTGCTTAACAGAGACTTTCCTCCTTCAAGATGTCTCCGATTCCTTAATATCTCTTCCTGGTTACTCCCTTCTCCGGTATGATAGACCTGAGCCTCGTCCTGGTGGTGGGGTGGCTATCTTTATCAAAAACTCTCTTCCTCACTCTCCTTACACTGCCCTCTCTCCACCCCACCCCCAGGAGTACCTCTGGCTACGGTTTCCTCTCCGCTCCCACCTTTTGTTCATATGTGTTCTGTACCGTCCTCCAAACAGTGATGATTCCATTTACATTTCACTGTCTGACAACATGGACTAACTTCTATCCACTCATCCCAACTCTCTCTTCCTCATATGTGGTGACTTCAACTGTCATCATGCCAGCGGGTTGGGTGTGGGTTCCTCTCTCACCAGTCATGGCACCTCAGCAAAGGACTTCTGTGACTCACTGGGATTGACACAATCTGTCAATTTCCCGACCCGGATCTCAGCCAATGGAGTATCTTCTCTTCTGGACTTGGTTATGACAAACTTCCCTGCTAATGTCTGCTGCTCTTCTTCTGCTCCAATCGGTTCTTCTGATCATGTGCTTGTCAAAGTGGACATCTCCCTGGCCATTCTCAGAGAGCCTCCTCAGCGTCGACGAGGCTGGCATTTCACTCAGGCCGACTGGGACGGTCTTCAACAAGCAGCCATCAATCGGCTGGATTGGTCTCCCAGCTCCACTGCTTCTGACATCAATTCTTCCTGGGAATTCTTCCAAAGCAAACTGCTCTCTCTCTCATGCACAGATTTAACCCATCTCGTCTTCAGTTGTCTTACCCTTCCTCCATTCCATGGTACACTGAATCTTGTGGTGAGGCAGTTGCCCTGAAACAACTTGCCTTTGCCTCTTGGAAGGCAAATCCAACTGAAGGCAATCTCAGTTCCTTCCACCAAGCTCGGAACAAGTGTGTGTCTACACTCAGGAGTGCCAGGAAGCACTATCTCTCCACACTCAAGAATGAACTCTCAAACCTGTCTCCTTCCTCCAAATCCTGGTGGCGTCTGGTCAAATCCGTTTCTGGTGTTTGTTCCCCCTCCATCCCCCCCCCCCCCTTACCTCAAATGGCTACACAGTTGACATCGCACGTGACAAAGCCGAATGCCTCAACTCTGTGTTTGCCTCAAAATCTTTAGTGCCAAACCCATCTCTCTCTGTTCCCACCTTTCCCAGTCGAACCAAACTGCTCCTGGACTCTGTGTCCTTCTCTCCTGACAAGGTGGAGGAGTTTTTGTCTAACCTCGACTCTGATTCTGCAACTGGACCAGACGGCATCAGCCCACGGGTCCTAAAATCCTGCTCTGCCGCTCTATCCCACCCTCTCTCTGTTCTTTTCACCCTCTCTTTTGCTCAAGGTCATCTGCCAGCATCCTGGAAATCAGCAAACGTTACCGCTTTACCCAAAAAAGGTGCAAAAACAGATCCTTCCAACTACAGACAAATCAGCCTGCTCCCAATTATCAGCAAAGTCATGGAATCCATCATTGCTTCGGATATGAAATCTTTCCTCTTCTCCAATGGCTTGATCTCTGATCATTAATTTTGTTTCAGACCAGGTCACTCTACTCTGGACATGCTGCTTCTGCTGTCTCAACAATGGATGGAGGTCCTCAATACCAAACAGGAAATCAGAGCTGTCTCCCTTGAGATATCACGTGCCTTCGATACGGTCTGGCACCCAGCTCAGCTCAGCAAACTCTCCTCCTATGGTATCCATGGAAATCTCCATGCATGGATTGCGGACTTCCTCTCTGGTCGTAGTCAATGTGTGGCCCTGAATGGATTTCTCTCATCTCCCCTTCCTGTTCAGGCTGGAGTTCCCCAAGGCAGTGTTCTGGGCCCTGTGCTTTTTCTGGTCTTTATCAATGATCTCTCCGACTCTCTGGAAAATCCTCTCTATCTCTTTGCTGATGACTCCACTCTCTGCCGCTCCATTCCTCTTCCCTCAGATCGGCAGTCTGCAGCCTCCTCACTCTATGAAGACCTGGACAAAATCACAGACTGGTCAAACAAGTGGAACACGTCTTTCAATCCTGACAAATCTCACACTCTTACTATGTGTCTCCGAAAAGATCGACTGGACAACCCTCCCATCGACTTTCTCAACAATCCTCTCCAAGAAGTTCTGTCGCTCAAGCTTTTGGGTCTCACTATCTGCCATGATCTTTCTTGGGAAAACCACATTTCCAAGCTGGCCTCCAAAGCCAGTCGCCGACTGGGCATCCTCCGTCGTGCGAAGTCCTTCCTTGGCACACCTGAGCTCTTCACCACATACAAGGCTTTCATCCGCAGCTCAATGGAATACTGTTCTCCCCTTTGGGCCGGTGCTCCTGCCTCACACCTAGCTCGGCTTCACGCTGTTGAAACCAAAGCTTTCAGAATCATTGGAATCTCTCGCGATGAAGCCGATTCTGAGGGCCTTTCACTCACTCACCGCAGGCAGGTAGGTGGTCTTTCTGTCTTCCACCGACTCCTCTCCGGCCTTGCTCCCCCAGCTCTCTCTGTGCTCTGTCCCCCAAATATTCCTACAGGTCGCACAAGATCTGCCAGCAACCCTCCGATGGTTAAACTGCCGAAATCTCGGCTCTCTGCTCACCTTCACTCTTTCATTCCTCTTTTCTCTTGCCTCTGGAACAAACTCCCACACTCCCTTCAATCCAACTCCTCCCTCCAGGTCTTTAAAACAGCTGTTCACCACCATCTCTTATCTTCCCCCATCCAAAACCTTGATCTTTTCTACCCCCGCTAATTCACCCCAGATCTACCTTGTTTGAAATTCCACCTTCTTTCCTGGAAGTCCTGGCAGTGTCCATATGTTTTATACCTCTCCCACCCCACCCTTCCCATGCCTCCCCTCCCCCCCCCCAAAGCCCTCTCCCTCCCACAGATGTCTCCATGTCTCCATGTCTCTCGGTCCCTGCTCTCAAATGTTGTGTTTGTGTCCTTCCCCCTCTATCCCCATCTTGTCTACCGCTCCCGATGTTATATGTTTTATGTGTCAGTTTGTCTTTCTGTGTGATTAATGTTCGCTCTTTCACGAGCCTCGATCTTGTATACAAAAAAGAAAAGAAAAAAAAAGAGACCAATCAGCCTTCTCCCAATTATCAGCAAAGTCATGCAATCCATCAATGCTTCGGATATGAAATCTTTCCTCTTCTCCAATGGCTTGATCTCTGATCATCAATTTGGTTTCAGACCAGGTCATTCTACTCTGCGCATGTTGCTTCTGCTGTCTCAACAATGGATGGAGGTCCTCAATGCCAAACAGGAAATTAGAGCTGTCTCCCTTGACATATCACGTGCCTTCTATACGGTCTGGCACCCCGCTCTGCTCACCAAACTCTCCTCCTTTGGTATCGATGGAAATCTCCACGCATGGCTGGCGGACTTCCTCTCTAGTCGTAGTCAACATGTGGCCCTGAATGGGTTTCTCTCATCTCCTCTTCATGTTCAAGCTGGAGTTCCCCAAGGCAGTGTTCTGGGCCCTGTTCTTTTTCTGGTCTTCATCAATGATCTCTCTGACTCTCTTGAAAATCCTCTCTATCTCTTTGCTGATGACTCCACTCTTTGCTGCTCCATTCCTCATCCCTCAGATTTGGCAGTCTGCAGCCTCCTCACTCTCTGCAGACCTGGACAAAATCACAGACTGGGCAAACAAGTGGAACATGTCTTTCAATCCTGACAAATCTCACACTCTTACGATGTCTCTCCGAAAAGACCGACTGGAAAACCCTCCCATCTACTTTCTCAACAATCCTCTCCAAGAAGTTCTGTCACTCAAGCTTTTGGGTCTCACTATCTGCCATGATATTTCCTGGGAAAACCACATTTCAAATCTGGCCTCCAAAGCAAGTCGCCGACTGGGCATCCTCCGTCATGAGAAGTCCTTCCCTGGCACACCTGAGCTCCTCACCACATGCAAGGCTTTCATCCGCAGCTCAATGGAATACTGCTCTCCCCTATGGGCTGGTGCTCCTGCCTCACACCTAGCTCGTCTTCACGCTGTTGAAACCAAAGCGTTCAGAATCATTGGAATCTCCCGCGATGAAGCTAACTCCGAGGGCCTTTCACTTACTCACCACAGGCAGGTTGGTGGTCTTTCCGTCTTCTACCGACTACTCTCCGGCCTTGCTCCCCCAGCTCTCTCTGGGCTCTGTCCCCAAAATATTCCTACAGGTCGTGCAATATCTGCCTGTCCTAATTAGGCCCCTCCATGGGCCTAACACTGCCATGGGCCTAACTCTGCCAACTTGACATCGTTATCGGCCTCATTTTCGTTGTCAGCCTCAGTGAGAAGGAGCAAGGCTAATTGTGATTTTTAGCAAGGCCAGGGCCCCTAGAGATGGAAATGTGTGATAGCAGGTGTGTAGCTCTCGGCCTTCTCTGTTTTATCATCCTATTTACAACCATACTACCCCTAAGATTGCCGCTTGCAGATTTTACATCCAAAATGTATCGGGTCAATGTCAGTTGAAGGTGTATAAAGAATGTATACAAGTATTTTCACCAACGTTTTGCATCTTGTTGACAAAGATATTAATTTTTTCATAAAATGCTTTAAAAATTATGCACCAATGACAAATATAATGGCCACAATGAATTTTCAAATCTGATAGAAATAAATCGCCCAAACCCGCTCAAAATGAGGTTTTTTTCAATCATATAGTTTTACATTTAATTATTTCAAGACATCATGCACCAAACATCATCATTCATCAATAACTTGTCCCAGGAGCCCTTTCCCAACATTATGATACAATGTGTAATCTTGTTTGATGTATGTGTACATGTATGTGCAGCATTTTCTACACTGACCCTCGAATTACGATTCTCGTCAATTTTGTGACTGGAATTGGAATTGCGACGCAGATGGGAATATTGCTTTAAAATTATTAAAAGTTTGGTGACCCAATGACTCCTTTGACGAGGTAGTTACCATACGGTACACAAAGGTGGTAAGTCCAACTATAATATTTATGTTACATTGGTGCTGTGACCAGATTATTCCCAGAAAATATTTTTGCAGATCTC